>NC_067478.1:113544134-113627893 GCF_947179515.1 Apodemus sylvaticus | reverse complement strand
GGTTGGCAAGAATTTTATTGAGTATTTTTGCATCGATGTTCATAAAGGGGAAATTGGTCTGAAGTTCTCTTTCTTTGTTGGATCTTTGTGTGGCTTTGGTATCAGCGTAATTGTGGCTTCGTAGAAGGAATTGGTAGTGTTCCTTCTGTTTCTACTTTGTGGAATAGTTTGAAGAGTATTGGTGTTAACTCTTCTTTGAAGGTCTGGTAGAATTCTGCACTGAAACCATCTGGTCCTGTGCTTTTTTTGGTGGAAGACTTTCTATGACTCCTTTCTATTTCTTTAGGCTTTATGGGACTGTTTAGATGGTCTAGTTGGTCCTGATTTAATTTTGGTATTGGTATCTGTCAAGGAAATTGTCCATTTGCTCCAGATTCTCCAGTTGTGTTGAGTACAGGCCTCTTGTAGTAGGATCTGATGATTTTTTGGATTTCCTCAGTTTCCGTTGTTATGTCTCCCTTTTCATTTCTAAGTTGTTAAATTTGGTATACTTTCTCTGTGCCCTTTGGTCAGTCTGGCTAAGGGTTTATCTATCTTGTTGATTTTCTCAAAGAACCAGCTCCTGGTTTTGTTGATTTTTTGTATGGTTCTCTTTGTTTCTACTTGATTGATTTCGGCCCTGAGTTTGATGATTTCTTGCCTTCTACTCCTCCTGGGTGAAATAGCTTCTTTTTGTTCTAGGGCTTTCAGGTGTGTCATTAAGTTGGTAATGTATGCTCTCTCCATTTTCTTTTTGAGGCACTCAGGGCTATGAGTTTTTCCTCTTAGCACTGCTTTCATTGTGTCCCATAGATTTGGGTATGTTGTGTTTTCATTTTCATTGTGTTCTAAAAAGTCTTTAATTTCTTTCTTTATTTCTTTCCTTGACCAAGGTGTCATTGAGTAGAGTATTGTTCAATTTCCACGTGTATGTGGGTTTTCTGTTGTTTCTGTTGCTATTGAAGACCACTTTTATTCCATAGTGATCAGATAGGAGGCATGGGATTAGTTCTATCTTCTAATATTTGTTGAGGTCTGTCTTGTGACCAAATTATATGGTCGATTTTGGAGAAGGTACCATGAGGTGCTGAAAAAAAATGTATTATTCTTTTGTTTTAGGATAGAATGTTCTATATATATCAGTTAAATCTAATTGGTCCAAAGCTTCAATGAGTTTCATTGTGTCCTTGTTTAGTTTCTGTTTTCCTGATCGGTCCATTGAGGAAGAGTGCAGTGTTGAGGTCACCCACAATTATTGTGTTAGGTGCTATGTGTGCTTTGAGTTTTAATAAAGTTTCTTTTATGAAAGAGGGTTGCCCTTGCATTTGGAGCATAGATGTTCAGGATTGAGAGTTCTTCTTGTTGTATTTTTCCTTTGACCAGCAAGAAGTGTCCCTCAGAGTCTCTTTTGATTGACTTTGGGTTTGAAAGTCAATTTTATCTGATATTAAAATGGCTACTCCAGCTTGTTTCCTGAGACCATTTGCTTGTAAAATTGTCCTTCCAGCCTTTTACTCTAAGGTAGTGTTTGTCTTTGACCCTGAGGTGTGTTTCCTGTAAGCAGCAAAATGTAGGGTCCTGTTTACGTATCCAGTCAGTTAGTCTGTGTCTTTTTATTGGGGCATTGAGTCCATTGATGTTAAGAGATATTAAGGAATAGTGATTGTTACTTCCTATCATTTTTGACGTTATTTTTAAAATTTGATTGCTTAACTTCTTTTGGGTTTGATGAAAGGTTACTATCTTGCTTTTTTCAGGGTGAAGTTTCCCTCCTTGTATTGGTGTTGTCCTCCTATTATCCTTTTTAGGGCTGGGTTTGTGGATAGATATTGGGTTAAACTTGGTTTTGTCGTGAAATATCTTAGTTTTCTCCATCTATGGTGATTGAGAGTTTTGCTGGATATAGTAGTTTTGGTTGGCATTTGTGTTCTCTTAGAGTCTGCATGAGATCTGCCCAGGACCTTCTAGCCTTCATAGTCTCAGGTGAAAAGTCTGCTGTGATTCTGATAGGTCTTCCTTTATATGTTACTTGGCCTTTTTCTCTTACTGCCTTATAATATTCTTTCTTGTTTAGAACATTTGGTGTTTTGATTATTATGTGACGGGAAGTATTTCTGTTCTGGTCCAGTCTGTTTGGAGTTCTGTAGGCTTCTTGTATATTCATGGCATCTCTCTCTTTAGGTTAGGGAAGTTTTCTTCCCATAATTTTATTGAAGATATTTGCTGGCCCTTTAAGTTGTAAATCTTCACTCTCATCTATGCCTATAATCCTTAGGTTTTGGTCTTCTCATTGTGTCCTGGATTTCCTGGATATTTTGGGTTACAAGCTTTTTGCATTTTGCATTTTCTTTAACTGTTGAGTCCATGGTTTCTATGGAATCTTCAGCATCTGAGATTCTTTCTTCTATTTCTTGTATTCTGTTGTTGATATTTGCATCTCTGTCCCCTGATTTCTTCCCAAGGCTTTCTATCTCCAAAGTTGTCTCCTTTTGAGTTTTCTTAGTTGTTTCTACTTCTGTTTTTAGATCCTGGATGGTTTTGCTTAGCTCCTTCACTTGCTTGTTTGTGCTTTCCTGTAATTCTTTAAGAGATTTTTGGTGTTTTTTCTTTCATGACCTCAGCCTGTTGACCAAAGTTCTCCTGTATTTCTTTAAGAGATTTTTGTGTTTCGTCTTTCATGACCTCAGCCTGTTGACCAAAGTTCTCCTGTATTTCTTTAAGTGTTTTTGCATTTCCTCCTTGTTGGCTTTGTATTCTCCTGGATTTCTTTCAATGATTTTTGTGTTTCCCTTGCAAGGGCTTCTAACTTTTGATCCATTTTCTCCTGAATGTCCTTCATGTGTTCCTGTACCAGCATCATGACCAGTGATTTTAAATCCAAATCTTGTTTTACTGGTGTGATGGGGTATCCAGGACTTGCTGGGTAGAGGAGAATTTGGTTCAGATGTTGCCTATATTGCCTTGATTTCTGTTAGTGACGTTCCTGCGTTTGCCTTTTGCCCATCTAGCTCTCACTGGTGTTACTTGGTCTTGTCAGTGCTGGACTCACCAGTGCAAGCTGCCCCTTCCCCGTTGGCCTCTGGTGCACAGCTTACACTCTGCAATGCCTGTAGACAGGGTGCTGTTGGTCCAGGCTGTTCAGAATCCGAAGCAGGCACCTGAAGGCTCCCGCTGTGGGCCCGCAGGATTTATTGGAGCACACCGACTTCTCCCAGCTGGCCGCCCGGAAAGCCCCCACTAGCCTCTTGAGGGACCTGGAGATGTGGCGGCCACCCAGGCTGATCTGAAGCGGAGAGAGTTGAGCTGGGGGCTTCTGCCTGAGGCCTTGCCCCAGATTGTGTCTGTGGACCAGGTGGAACCCGTGTGCACCCCCAGGGAGCTCCGAAGGTGAATTGTTGCTGTGACCTCCCCTGTGCTCCGCTCACTCCGCTGGGCAGCCGATTTCCCCAACCGGGCTGGCGCACACTAGGTTAGCCTTGTCGCCTGGGCCCTGAGTCCAGGCAAACGCCTGGGAGGCCAAGGTCCGAGCAAAGTTCCCCTAGGGCTATGTCCTGTTATTTGGGTCCGCCAGGTGACCCGGATGGCGGGCTGTGCGCGTCCTGCGCTTCCCCGGAAAGCACTGGGGAGAGTCTGTTGTGCTAATAACCTCCTGGGCGGGTTGACACACAGATGGCCCACCAAGCCGCCCAGTTCTTGGGGTCAGTCCTGTGCCTTTTGGGGCCTAGACCCCCGTTTTGTTAGCCTCAGGCTACGCTTGTTAGCAGTCTCTGCCCTTCCCGAGCACTCTGGCTCCTGTAGGCAAAATGGCGGCGCGTGCGCCGGCCGGGGCAAAAAATAAAAAACACCTGGCTGGGTTGGCGCCCCGATGGCCACTCGAACAGCCCAGTGCCTGGGTTGCAGGCCAACGCCCGTCTGGCTCAGGACCCTGCGGTGTTGGGCCTAGGATTATGTTTGTGTACCTCAGTCTGACCGATCTCTGGAGCCCGGGATCAAGGTGGAGGTGAGTCTCTCTGACTGGCGGGAAGCCGAGTTCTGAAGTGGCTTCCGTGCAGCGAAAGGCTCCGCAGAACCGCAGTTGCTTGCCGCCCGGCTGGTCAGCGAAGGTCAGTGGTCGTGGGCACAGGGCCTAACTGGACCCTGTGTCGCCTTGGTTCCACCGCTGATGGCCCTTCAGCTGGAGCAGCCACTGCTACCGCCGCAGCCGCCGCCGCCCGATAGTAACCTTTCATCAAACCCAAAAGAAGTTAACCAATCAAATTTAAAAAATAACATCAAAAATGACAGGAAGTAACAATCATTATTCCTTAATATCTCTTAACATCAATGGACTCAATGCCCCAATAAAAAGACATAGACTAACTGACAGGATGCTGCTTACAGGAAACACACCTAAGGGTCAAAGACAAACACAACCTTAGAGTAATGGGCTGGAAGACAATTTTACAAGCAAATGGTCTCAGGAAACAAGCTGGAGTAGCCATTTTAATATCAGATAAAAATGACTTTCAACCCAAAGTCATCAAAAGAGACTCTGAGGGACACTTCTTGCTGGTCAAAGGAAAAATAAAAGAAGAACTCTCAATCCTGAACAAATATGCTCCAAATGCAAGGGTACCTTCTTTCGTAAAAGAAACTTTATTAAAGCTCAAAGCACACATTGCACCTAACACAATAATTGTGGTGACTTCAACACTGCACTTTCCTCAATGGACCGATCAGGAAAACAGAAACTAAACAGGGACATAATGAAACTAATTGAAGCTTTGGACCAATTAGATTTAACAGATATATATAGAACATTCTATCCTAAAGCAAAAGAATATACCTTTTTCTCAGCACCTCATGGTACCTTCTCCAAAGTCGACCATATAATTGGTCACAAGACAGACCTCAACAAATATAAGAAGATCGAACTAATCCCATGCCTCCTATCAGATCACTATGGAGTAAAAGTGGTCTTCAATAGCAGGAAAAACAACAGAAAACCCACATACACGTGGAAATTGAACAATATTCTACTCAATGATACCTTGGTCAAGGAAGAAATAAAGAAAGAAATTAAAGACTTTTTAGAACATAATGAAAGTGAAGACACAACATAGCCAAATCTATGGGCCACAATTAAAAGCAGTGCTAAGAGGAAAACTCATAGCCCTGAGTGCCTCCAAAAAGAAAATGGAGAGAGCATACATTACCAGCTTAATGACACACCTGAAAGCCCTGGAACAAAAAGAAGCTATTTCACCCTAGAGGAGTAGAAGGCAGGAAATCATCAAACTCAGGGCCGAAATCAATTAAGTAGAAACAAAGAGAACCATACAAAGAATCGACAAAACCAGGAGCTGGTTCTTTGAGAAAATCAACAAGATAGATAAACCCTTAGCCAGACTGACCAAAGGGCACAGAGAAAGTATCCAAATTAACAAACTTAGAAATGAAAAGGGAGATATAACAACGGAAACTGAGGAAATCCAAAAGATCATCAGATCCTACTACAAGAGCCTGTACTCAACACAACTGGAGAATCTGGAGCAAATGGACAATTTCCTTGACAGATACCAAATACCAAAATTAAATCAGGACCAACTAGACCATCTAAACAGTCCAATAATGCCTAAAGAAATAGAAGGAGTCATAGAAAGTCTTCCAACCAAAAAAAGCACAGGACCAGATGGTTTCAGTGCAGAATTCTATCAGACCTTCAAAGAAGAGTTAACACCAATACTCTTCAAACTATTCCACAAAATAGAAACAGAAGGAACACTACCCAATTCCTTCTACGAAGCCACAGTTACGCTGATACCAAAGCCACACAAAGATCCAACAAAGAAAGAGAACTTCAGACCAATTTCCCTTATGAACATCGATGCAAAAATACTCAATAAAATTCTTGCCCACCGAATCCAAGAACACATCAAAACGATCATCCACCATGATCAAGTAGGCTTTATCCCGGGAATGCAGGGTTGGTTCAATATTCGGAAATCCATCAATGCAATCCACTACATAAACAAACTCAAAGAAAAAAACCACATGGTCATTTCATTGGATGCTGAAAAAGCATTTGACAAAATTCAGCATCCTTTAATGCTTAAAGTCTTGGAAAGAACAGGAATTCAAGGCCCATACCTAAACATAGTAAAAGGAATATACAGCAAACCGGTAGCCAGCATCAAACTAAATGGAGAGAAACTTGAAGCAATCCCACTAAAATCAGGGACTAGACAGGGCTGCCCTCTTTCTCCTTATCTTTTCAATATTGTACTTGAGGTACTAGCACGGGCAATTAGACAACATAAGGAGGTCAAAGGGATACAAATAGGAAAGGAAGAAGTCAAACTATCATTATTTGCAGATGACATGATAGTCTACCTAAGTGACCCAAAAAACTCCACTAGAGAACTCCTACAGCTGATGAACAACTTCAGCAAAGTGGCAGGTTATAAAATCAACTCAAGCAAATCAGTGGCCTTCCTATACTCAAAGGATAAGCAGGCTGAGAAAGAAATTAGGGAAATGACCCCCTTCAAAATAGCCACAAAGAGTATAAAGTATCTTGGGGTGACTCTTACCAAACATGTGAAAGATCTGTATGACAAGAACTTCAAGACTCTGAAGAAGGAAATGGAAGAAGACCTCAAAAAATGGGAAAACCTCCCTTGCTCATGAATCGGAAGAATCAATATAGTTAAAATGGCCATTTTGCCAAAAGTAATCTACAGATTCAATGCAATACCCATCAAAATCCCAACTCAATTCTTCACAGAGTTAGAAAGAGCAATTATCAAATTCATCTGGGATAACAAAAAACCCAGGATAGCTAAAACTATTCTCAGCTACAAAAGAAAGTCTGGGGGGAATCAGTATCCCTGACCTCAAGCAATACTACAGAGCAATAGTGTTAAAAACTGCATGGTATTGGTACAGTGACAGGCAGGAGGATCAATGGAACAGGATTGAAGATCCAGAAATGAACCCACACACCTATGGCCACTTGATCCTCGACAAAGAGGCTGAAAACATCCAATGGAAAAAAGATAGCCTTTTCAACAAATGGTGCTGGTTCAACTGGAGGTCAGCATGCAGAAGAATGCGAATTGATCCATCCTTGTCTCCTTGTACTAAGCTCAAATCCAAATGGATCAAGGACCTCCACATAAAGCCAGACACTCTGAAGCTAATAGAAAAGAAACTGGGGAAGACCCTTGAGGACATCGGTACAGGGAGAAAGTTTCTGAACAGAACACCAATAGCGTATGCTCTAAGAGCAAGAATTGACAAATGGGACCTCATAAGGTTACAGAGTTTCTGTAAGGCAAAGGACACCATCAAGAGGACAGATCGGCAACCAACAAATTGAAAAAAGATCTTCACCAATCCTACATCAGATAGAGGGCTAATATCCAATATATATAAAGAACTCAAGAAGTTGGACTCCAGAAAACCGAACAACCCTATTAAAAAATGGGGTACAGAGTTAAACAAAGAATTCTCACCTGAAGAACTTCGGATGGCGGAGAAGCATCTTAAAAAATGCTCAACTTCATTAGTCATTAGGGAAATGCAAATCAAAACAACCCTAAGATTTCATCTTACACCAGTCAGAATGGCTAAGATTAAAAATTCAGGAGACAGCAGGTGTTGGAGAGGGTGCGGAGAAAGAGGAACACTCCTCCACTGCTGGTGGGGTTGCAAATTGGTACAACCACTCTGGAAATCAGTCTGGCGGTTCCTCCGAAAACTGGGCACCTCACTTCCAGAAGATCCTGCTATACCACTCCTGGGCATATACCCAGAGGATTCCCCACCATGTAATAAGGATACATGCTCTACTATGTTCATAGCAGCCCTATTTATAATTGCCAGATGCTGGAAAGAACCCAGGTATCCCTCAACAGAAGAGTGGATACAAAAAATGTGGTATATCTACACAATGGAGTACTATTCAGCCATTAGAAACAATGAATTCATGAAATTCTTAGGCAAATGGATGGAGCTAGAGAACATCATACTAAGTGAGGTAACCCAGACTCAAAAGGTGAATCATGGTATGCACTCACTAATAAGTGGTTATTAACCTAGAAAACTGGAATACCCAAAACATAATCCACACATCAAATGAGATACAAGAAGAAAGCAGGAGTGGTCCCTGGTTCTGGAAAGACTCAGTGAAACAGTATTTGGCAAAACCAGAACGGGGAACTGGGAAGGGGTGGGAGGGAGGACAGGGGAAGAGAAGGGGGCTTACGGGACTTTCGGGGAGAGGGGGGGGGCTAGAAAAGGGGAAATCATTTGAAATGTAAATAAATTATATCGAATAAAAAAAATATAAAAAAAAAAAAAAAAGAAAAAAGACAGCCTTTTCAACAAATGGTGCTGATTCAACTGGAGGTCAGCATGCAGAAGAATGCGAATTGATCCATCCTTGTCTCCTTGTACTAAGCTCAAATCCAAATGGATCAAGGACCTCCACATAAAGCCAGACACTTTGAAGCTAATAGAAAAGAAACTGGGGAAGACCCTTGAGGACATCGGTACAGGGAGAAAGTTTCTGAACAGAACACCAATAGCGTATGCTCTAAGATCAAGAATTGACAAATGGGACCTCATAAAATTACAAAGTTTCTGTAAGGCAAAGGACAACATCAAGAGGACAAATCGACAACCAACAAATTGGGAAAAGATCTTCACCAATCCTACATCAGATAGAGGGCTATTATCCAATATATATAAAGAACTCAAGAAGTTAGACTCCAGAAAACCAAACAACCCTATTAAAAAATGGGGTACAGAGTTAAACAAAGAATTCTCACCTGAAGAACTTCGGATGGTAGAGAAGCATCTTAAAAAATGCTCAACTTCATTAGTCATTAGGGAAATGCAAATCAAAACAACCCTGAGATTTCACCTTACACCAGTCAGAATGGCTAAGATTAAAAATTCAGGAGATAGCAGGTGTTGGAGAGGGTGTGGAGAAAGAGGAACACTCCTCCACTGCTGGTGGGGTTGCAAATTGGTATAACCACTCTGGAAATCAGTCTGGCGGTTCCTCTGAAAACTGGGCACCTCACTTCCAGAAGATCCTGCTATACCACTCCTGGACATATACCCAGAGGAATCCCCACCATGTAATAAGGATACATGCTCTACTATGTTCATAGCAGCCCTATTTATAATTGCCAGATGCTGGAAAGAACCTAGGTATCCCTCAACAGAAGAGTGGATGCAAAAAAATGTGGTATATCTACACAATGGAGTACTATTCAGCCATTAGAAACAATGAATTCATGAAATTCTTAGGCAAATGGATGGAGCTAGAGAACATCATACTAAGTGAGGTAACCCAGACTCAAAAGGTGAATCATGGTATGCACTCACTAATAAGTGGATATTAACCTAGAAACCTGGAATACCCAAAACATAATCTACATATCAAATGAGGTACAAGAAGAAAGGAAGAGTGGCCCCTTGTTCTGGAAAGACTCAGTGAAGCAGTATTCAGCAAAACCTGAACGGGCAAGTGGGAAGGGGTGGGTGGGAGGACAGGGGGAGAGAAGGGGGCTTAAGGGACTTTCGGGGAGTGGGGTGGGCTAGGAAAGGGGAAATCATTTGAAATGTAAATAAAAAATATATCGAATAAAAAAACAAAACAAAAACAAAAATGTCAGGGCCATGAGAAATACACACACACACACACACACACAATTTTAAACCTTGAGTATTGAGAGGGTGGCTTACTATAAGCATAGATAACTGAACATAGGAGTACATTTTGCAAGTGCAATGAAATCCACAAGGATTTACACATTAATAAAAGATTGATAGCAAAGAAATTGAATTCATCATTGAGACAGCACAAATCATTCTTGTTCTCATGGCAGTCACAAGCAGTTCTTCAGTATTGGTTAGGCTTTCATGCTTCTTTAATAGAAGCCTCTGGACAAAATAACCACAAAGAAAGGCTTGGTCAGGCCACAGTTGTTTTCATTCTGTATTTGTGCTGCTGAGATTGACCCCGGGCAGGCATGCTATAATAAATCCAAGACCCTAGGCAAAAGGACATCTAAAATATGGAAACATTGGCAATCCTTCCTCCATCACCTCTCTCTCCTCAATCAGCCTGTCCCACTTAATTCACAGTGGACACAACTCAGAGCTTCAGAACTGTTGCATGGCCTCAGTCTAGGACCATCATAATTTGTTCAGGAAGTATCTGACCTATTCTAATTATTTCATCCAGCAAATCAGTATAGTTTTTTCTGGACTGAAAACTAATTGTAAGATTTTTTGGTTGGTGGTGGTATAGGTATCTCCTCTCTCTCTCTCTCTCTCTCTCTCTCTCTCTCTCTCTCTCTCTCTCTCTCGGGAGGCTGCAAGAGAGTGACTCAGGACAGACCCTTGTGAGGAAGAAAGAAGAGCATGGAGAGTGGAGACAGAGTGCTCAGGAAGCAGGTTAATAGAATCTACATGTTGCTGAAAGTTGTAGAACCAGTTTCCTTCTGAGGACATTGGCTTGTAGGGGAGTATGGCTTCACAGTCCTGCCTTGCAGTCACTGAATGGAAACAGATGGTAGGGCCTGTAGCCTCTAGTGCACTTGGTGGTAGGTTTAAGGTCATCTGGCTTTGGATCAATAACTCTTGTGTGTTTCCACACCTACCACAAGTTTTTATTTCCTAGCACTCTGAGCAGCCTCTCTCCCTCCCTTCTCAACTTTATAGCAACATTCATAAATACAAGTTGTAGGGGCTGGAGAGATGGCTCAGCAGTTAAGATCACCGACTGTTCTTCCAGCGGTCCTGGGCTCAATTCCTAGCAACTACATGGTAGCTCAGAACCATCTGTAATGGGGTCTGGTGCCCTCTTCTGGTGTGTCTGAAGAGAGCAATGGTGGTGTACTCTTATGTACAAAATAAATAAATAAAACTCTTTAAAATATAAATAAAATAAATACAAGTTGCAAATCGATTTCTCTTCTGTGTTTGCCATTACTCATAAGATGCTGATGCAAAGAATCAAAGTCGTTGCATGTATGGAAAGACGAAAATGGAAGGAGAAACAGTTGATATTTCTAAGGATGTGAATTATTTCTACTTATCCACCACTGGTGCATCAGCTTGAAGCTGTCAGACAAACATAGCTCCTCATCTCCATGCATTTAGCAGCTGCTTTCCCTGCTACATACTTAGGTGAGGAGACTTAACGTCCAAATCAAAGTTTCAACGTTGCCTTAACCACTGATTTCACAATCTCCACTTAGCTCTCAGAGTTGCTTATCAAGGCTCAACAAAATGATATATTTTCTCTTAACTTCAAACTGTGCACTCTGGAAGTTCTCTACTCACTGGGTCAGGGGGTCACTGAGAAGCCAAATCATCATTTACCCATAACAGAATGAAGAGGAGCATCATGAAGCACCTACATCTCAGGAGACACAGTAACAGGAGCAGTATTTAGGTCATCTATGTTAGCTTCAACCTGAGCCTCTAAGGTCAGTCTAGATGGCTTCTTTTTCCAAGTTCAGGCAAAGCCACAATAAACAGGAAGAAGGATTTGTCTACAACTGAGATGAGGCACTGTCAGTCTAAGGTTATTACTACTAATTTCTCCCATGATTTCTAACCAGGTAAAGGGTAATATACATGATATACAAAGATGGTTTAAGGACTAGAGATGTGACGTGGAAATTAAGAACACGTGCTGCTGATTCAGGGGATCCCAGGTTCCATCCCAGCACCTGCACCAGGTTGCCTGTAACTCATGTTCTCGGGGATCCAACACTCTCTTTTAGCTTCTGTGGGTATTCATGCATGTGATACATATATACACACTCAGGCAAATGCAAAGAAAAAATAAATGAATTCTTAAAAAGAAGTATATACTGAGTTGGATTTAAAGCTGTATTGTTTTTTATCAGAAATTATAAATTGATGAAAGGAGCTAACTTTTTTTCCTCTCAGCCTAGCATAACCACTTCTCAAGTGCACTACTGCCAGAGTGACTTTGATGAGCTTCTAGTTCCCACCTACTTACAGGGAATCTGGTTTCTCCACATCCTCTTATTTTTGACTTTTAAACTGAATCATAAGAGGAACAGGAAATGGTGTGTTGCTCTGAAACATTTTTCTCCTTCACAGTGTGAACCTTGGCTTTCACAGACAGCCCATGCACAAAAAGTGACAAGAAGGAAGGACACTGTGACATGATGCAAACAGAATTTCCAGCAACCTCCAGATATGATAGAGGCTCCTCCCCTGGCAGGCCCTATCTTTACAGCCTTTGCCTCCTCTGCCTCTACGTGGACAGCTCCAGTCTGCTCTGCCAGAGCTATGAATTCATGTATATCCACTTCCTGGCTGAGAACTATCTTCAGTATGTCCTACAGGCACCTGCCTTTGAATCGGCTCCAAGTGAGACATCCAGAGTTCTACAAAGAGTCGCTTTCTCCGTTCAGAAAGAAGTTGAAAAGAAGCGGAAGCCTTTCTTGAATGACTTTCATGTGGAATCCATAGATACTGCCAGAATAATATTCAACCAAGTGATGGAAAAAGTATTTGAATATGGCATCATTAACTGCAGAAGGATTGTAACTATATTTGCCTTTGCGGGAGTTCTCCTTAAAAAAAGTTTCACAAGAGCAGATTGCCGGGGATGTGAGTGTGTACAAACAAGATTCCAGTTTTGTGGAAGAATTCATAATGAATAACAAAGAAGCATGGATACAACAGAATGGAGGCTGGGAATGTGTAATGACTTTTTTCTAGACAGATAGATAGATAGATAGATAGATAGATAGATAGATAGATAGATAGATAGAATTTCTTTATTATATATATTTTATATTTTCTATATTCTTTGTTTACAATCCAAAAGCTTTCCCCTTTCCCAGTTCCCCCTCCCCATATGTCCCGTAAGTCCTCTTCTCTCCATCCATTCTCCTATCTTTCCCCCTCCCTGTCCTGGTACTCCCCTACAATGCTGGGTCAAGCCTTTCCAAGATTAGGGCCCTCTTCTTCCTTCTACATGGGAGTCATTTGATATGCTAATTGTATCTTCAGTATTCAGAGCCTCAGGGCTAATTAATATCCACTTATCAATGATTGTATTCCATGCGTACTCTTTTGTGATTTCATTACCTAGCTTAGGATGATATTTTCCTGTTCCATCCCTTTGCCTAAAAAAAATTCATGAATTCATTGTTTGTAATTGCTGAATAGTACTCCATTGTGTATATATACCACATTTTCTGTATCCATTCCTCACTTGAAGGATACCTGGGTTCTTTCCAGCTTCTGGCTATTATAAATAAGGCTGCTCTGAACATAGTGGAGCATGTGTCCTTATTGCATGCTGGGGAATCCTCTGGGTATATGCCCAGGAGAGGCATAGCAGGGTTCCCCAGAAGTGTCATGTCCAGTTTTCTTAGGAACCACCAGACTGATGTATATAGTGGTTGTGCCATCTTACAATCCCACCAGCAGTGAAGGAATGTTCCTCTTTTTCCACATCCTCGCCAACACCTGCTGTTTCCTGAGTTTTTAAACTTAACCATTCTATATCTATCTATCTATCTATCTATCCATCTATAGATATATCTATATCTATGAAGATAAATAGATAGATATAGATATATTTTTTCTATATATATATATAGATAGATATAGATACTATATATATAATTTCTCTAATGAAGAATAGGAATGAAAAGTTTCCTTACTGATTAAAACAAACAACAAAATAACAGTCAAAGGACTTCAGTCTCTTTATTAATTAAGTCTCTTTTTTTAATTAAGATGCTCTTAATTAAAATTAAGCAAAACAAAAATCCCCTGGGTTATTTCCAGTGTACCTTACTGGAAATAAATGTTTAAAATTAAGATTTATACATTTATTTTATGTATGTGAGCACACTGTAGCTGACTTCAGACACACCAGAAGAGGGTATCAGGTTCTGTTAGAGATGGTTGTGAGCCAGCATGTGGTTGCTGGGATTTGACCTCAGGACCTCTGGAAGAGCGTGTTTCTAACTGCTGAGCCATCTCTCCAACCCACCCCCAACTTTATAGTTGGAGTACATTTGTGTCTCCAGCTTTAATTCAGGCTGTGAGGTCTGGGCTTGAGAATAGCATCATTATTTTTTTAACCATATCTTCAATATCAGCAGTGCAGATCCCCAAGTGCCTGCCTTTTTCTAGGGTCTATTTTTTTCATTTTTTTATTCGATATATTTTTTATTTACATTTCAAATGATTTCCCCTTTTCTGGCTTCCCACTCCCTGAAAGTTCCATAAGCCTTCTTCCTTCTCCCTGTTCCCCCATTCACCCCTTCCCACTTTCCTGTTCTGGTATTGCTTCTAGGGTCTTTTATGACAATTGAGATCTAGTACAGAAGATCTGGTATTAAATATTGTCATATGTACTTTATTGTGTTATAATAGTCAACCATATGTATGGTTTTGTACATTCATTACTTACACACCAAACTTTTCCGTTTTCTTAGCACACTCTCATGTGTGGATAACCAGACTCCCTCATGGCCCTTTGTCACTAGGGATTAAATCTAGAGCCTAATGTGGTCTGAGCATATGTTCTATCAGTGTACTGTATCCTTAGCCTCATGGTTAGTCCTTCTGGGAAATGTTTTACAAATTGGTATCTTGTCTATACATGGAAGTGCCCATTCTGGAACATAAAAAGGAAGATAAGAGGACCAAAACTTTAAGGTAATCTTCAACTACACAGTACGTCAGCAGAAAGCCACCTCTGGGCACATGAAGGACCCTTTCATCTCCCCCACTCAAATAATACATAGATTTATGCTGTAACTGCTTTTGTCAACCCAGGGCACTAAAATAACATTTTAAAGGACATTTTTTTTTTGGACTGAGGAAGTACATCAATTGGAGAGTCCCTGTAGTCTGTGAGCAAGATCTCTAATTCAACCTCTAGCACCATGAATAAAAATTAAAAGAGTTCTTCATGTGTTTTGCTGTATGTACATGCCATTGAAGAGCTTGTCTCTTCCTTCTGGAGTATATTTATTTGAGTTATTTAGACCTTTCCCTCAGTATAGGCATGTTTTCTAGGGTGGATATTTGCTTGTAGAGTTATTTAATGATGGTGTATATCCACTTTGAAATGACTGGAGTTTTCTCTTCCATGGTGGTTCTACTAATTTATAAACCTGCCATAAACATGGTAAGAGTGCCCAGCATTGCCCTGGTGCAAGGAGATGAACATGAGTCCTAGTAATCTATCACATTCCTCCACTTTGTTACACTAAATACATACACTTAGTTAGTTTGTGTTCATTCATTTCCCCTTGGTTACTAGTACAACTTCTCTTCGTGCTGAGCATATATTCATATTTATTGACTAATTCTTAGAATTGCATGTTCCTATCTTTTGCCCAGTTTTCAATGGCTTTATTAACTTATAGGAAGTTTGAAAATTTTAATATGTGAGATTATTTTTAGTTTGTTTCTTATCTTCTAAAAATGTTTATGTCTTCATTAATTACAAGTATTTAAAAGTTCTATGTGATCAACTGTATTGAACACTGGCTGTTCCATTTCTATTTTGTTTTAAGTCTGCTTGCTTAGTGCTGTCTTACTGTAAGTCAGTCCACCTTCTCAAAGACTCTTCTTTCTAACTTGGCCTGATTTGAGTCTAGCTAAAACATTTCAGATACTATGTTTCTTCTGGTTGGCTCTGGGAGGGGCTCAGAAAAACTTCTGCTGCACTATGTACACCTTAAGTGAAGACAAGTGTCTTCTAGCCCAGAGGTCATAAATGAGCCTATGGCAAAGAGCCTCACAAGCTCTATAGGTTTACACTATGCTCCCATTGTCTAGCCCAGCATGAGAAAGACACAGATTATTTGTTACTCTAAAATCTAACTCCTTACTAACATATTGTGTGAATTATCTTGGAGTCACAGAGATATTAGCGTATATATAGTAGGAAAACACTACCTAATAGAGGTATGAAAGAACATATCTCTATCTCTCTCTCTCTCACGTGCGTGCGCGCGTGTACACACACACACACACACACACACACACAAACACACGCACACATGCACTGTTCAAGAATCTCCTATGCAGGTTCTCAGATCTTTTCTTTTACAACTGGGAATTTATCTTTTACATGATAGAAGAGGTGTATGAAAGTGGAATTGTAAACATTTTCTGATAAATTTGTAGCTTTACATGGAAAATATTTCTGATAAAATTGAAGAAATAAATAGAAAAACATGTTAAAATTAAAGATCATCATGGAAATTATACAGATAAAATGATAGGCATAAAGATAATTTTAAGTTGATTGAAGGTGGAATTATAAACATTTTCAGATAAAATTGAAGATTTACATGGAAAATATTTCTGGTAAAATTCAAGAAATATATAGACAAACACATTATAATTGACTATTTCATGGAAATTTTTACATATAAAATGGTAGATATAAAAAGTCTTTCTAAATTAATTGAAGGTGGAATTAAAAATATTTGTGATAAAATCCAAGATTTGCATTAGGAATACATTTAAGACTACTACTATTATAGCTATATAAAATTTTCCATGATAATCTTCAATTCTAACATGCTTTTCTACATTTTTCTACAATTACATCTGATATATTTTCCATGTAAATCCTCACTTCTATCATAAAATATTTCTATTCCATATTTCAATTAATTTAGCAATGTTTTACTGGCTAATGTTGTACTGGCTAGTTTTGTGTGTCAACTTGACACAGGCTGGAGTTATCACTAAGAAAGGAGCTTCAGTTGGGGAAATGCCTCCATGAGCTCCAGCTGTGGGGCATTTTCTCAATTAGTGATCAAGTGGGGGAGGGCCCCTTGTGGGTGGTACCACCTTCAGGCTGGTACTCTTGGGTTCTATAAGAGAGCAGGATGAGCAAGCCAGGGGAAGCAAGTCAGTAAGAAACATCCCTCCATGGCCTCTGCATCATCTCCTGCTTCCTGACCTGCTTGAGTTCCAGTCCTGACTTCCTTTAGTGATGAACTGCAACGTGGAAGTGTAAGTTCAATAAACCCTTTCCTCCCCAACTTGCTTCTTGGTCATGATGTTTGTGCAGGAATAGAAACCCTGACTAAGACACATGTCTACCACTTTACTCTTTAATTTTCCATGAAAATTGTCAATTTTAACATGTTTATCTGAAATATTTTACATTTAAATCTTTAATTTAAAAAATAAAAAAGGGAAAAAGGGAAGAGGTGTTTAAGATCATTTTAAAGCAATCTCAGTTCTGTATTCCAGCTAAGAGAAAATTTTACATATAAAATGGTAGATATAAAAAGTCTTTCTAAATTAATTGAAGGTGGAATTAAAAATATTTGTGATAAAATCCAAGATTTGCACTAGGAATACATTTATGACTACCACTATTATAGCTATATAAAATTTTCCATGATAATCTTCAATTCTAACATGCTTTTCTACATTTTTCTACAATTTCATCTGATATATTTTCCATGTAAATCTTCAATTCTATCATAAAATGTTTCTATTCAATATTTGAATTAATTTAGCAATGTTTTACATGTCTAGCACTTTACTCTTTAATTTTCCATGAAAATGTCAATTTTAACATGTTTATCTAAAATATTTTCCATGTAAAACTTTAATTTAAAAAAATAAAAAATAAAAAAGGGAAAAAGGGAAGAGGTATTTGAGCTCATTTTAAAGCAATCTGAATTCTGTATTACAGCTAAGAGAAATGACTTATTCTGCTGGTGGCAAACAGTGCTACACAGTGAGCCAGTAGACACAGGCATGGCAAACTGGTAGAAAACACACAGCCACATGTCTATGCCAATGGTCAGGTGGCCCAGTAGGATGGGGAAATAGATATTTTACTTTTTTTTTCTTTTTCCTTTTCTGAAAGGAAACTGCCCCAAACTGATCAAAAAAAAAGCATGAAACCTATCTTCTCATTACACTTGAACTATGCCTGGAAACACTATGAGAATTTCAGAGCCAGATGTGGTACAGAAGCAGAGCAGAGATAGGAAGAGCACTAACTCCAAGTACAACAGGGCTGGCTTCATTTCAGGGCTCAGGGCTCCATCCATGTGACTGCAACAACATATCTAACTTCTCTGTACTTTTGTTTCCTCCTTGGTAAAAATGGGCCATATTGCAGCCTATCCACTAGCCTTGGCATAAGGATCACTTATCTTCCTTACACACAAAGAAGCCAGAGCAATTCCTACAGATGAGCACTCAGTACAACTTTAGGACTATTGTTAGTACTAAAAAAATGCTAACATTAACACTAACACTAATACTAATACTGCCTAACTCCCATTTAGCAAATATGAGTATATTTAGACTCCAAAAGTTGCACAGTCCACTTGAGTTAGGAATTAGTCAGCATGGACCTCAGGTGCACTAAGGGGTTACTTAACATTTTTTCAAGTGTGTCCATAACATAAAACAGCTTGAAAATAATGGAAGTGAAAAAAATCCAGAAAATCCAACCAAAAAAATCCCTTCCCTCTGAAGAATGAGAGTCTGTTTTTTCTTTTTGTTCCATCCCAGATGGTAAATAATTATATTTGTTTAGATTACATAAGGATTCAAGCTTTTATTGATCAACAAATCTGCCTACATTAGATCTGTGCCTCTGATTGCCAAAATGAAGTCACACAGATACATAATATTTTAATGGCTGGAATCCCACTAGGTATCCTGAGCACACTTAAAAAGTTCTAGGTCTACAGTAGATCCAATATTCTAATTAGATATTCTCACAAATATGTAAAAACAAACAAACAAAAAGCATTAACCACTGTGAAAGTAAGTATTCTGGGAGGAACATGTGGACCACAGATAAGAAACGAGCACTCACCCATCTTTTACATTTAATATCATTGTGATATTTGTCTTAAGTTAGGGTTTACTGCTGTCAATAGACACCATGGACAAGGTAAATCTTATAAAGGACAATATTTAATTGGGGCTGGCTTACAGGTTCAGAGGCTTAATCCATTATCATCAAAGTAGGAGCATGGCAACATCTAGGCAGGCATGGTGCAGGCAGAGCTGAGGATCCTACATCTTCACCTGAAGGCTTCTAGTTGAAAATTGGCTTTCATGCAACTGGGATAATGTTCTTGAAGCCCGCACCCACAGTGACACACCTACTCCAACACCATACCTTCTAATAATGCCAAGCACATACAAACCATCACAATATTCAATTGCAATAAAAAGAAGACACATTACCATGGAAAAGCACTAGCATATACAGCTTCCTATAATCATGTGTAGACAGTAGAGAAGAAAGGCCTGACAGTGCAATGGAAAGTTCCAGGGCAGTAGCTGTATATGAGGGAACTCTTGGCTACCGTCAGAAAACTCACACATCCACCCTCGCAATCAAGGAACACACCAACCCATCCAGCTAGTTTCTCTCTATAGTGGTGAAATGTTGGGCAGGTGGTGAGGAGACTAATGATCACCCTCCTTCAAATATACAACAAGAAATGCACCTTCAGATCCAATGTCATAGCTTCTCTTCTTTAACCAGGCATTGTTACAGACTCCTACAGTCCATTGCTCGTGGTCTTTCAAATCCAGTTCCCACTAATATTTCCCAGTGGTGAAGCTCTCTGATCCCCAGGAAGCACTACAGGATCCAGCTAAATCCAGAAATGGATTTTCTGACATCAAAAACTAGGCTTGGGTTGCAATTGAATATGATGAAATTTTGAAAGAAAATTTTCACTGTGGGAAGAGACATTTTACTTAAAACAAATATTTACATTTATCAGGTGATAGAGAGAGACAGATTCCTAGACATTTACTGGATTTTAAAAATAGAAAATCTAAGACTGGAAGGGTAGCTATAGCTCAGGTAAATCAAAGTCCAGAAGTTCACCCAAAGAAAGACAATGACTACATAATGAACAGTTTTTTGAAAATCTGCAGAAGCTGCAGAGGTGTAAGCCATAGCACAGTTCTGTCAGGGGCTTTACTTACACTAGGAAAACTAGTTGTGTGCAACACAACTCTCCACTGAGTTCTTCTATGTTTAAATTCACCTACAGGATCCCACCACAGTGCTGCACACACTGATTTACTGTCCACACTTTTCAGAAAATGTAAATTATTTGATTTTGTACATTTCTTTGTTATTAATAAAGGAAGCAAACAAACCCATCCTTTCCCCTTACCATTTTCCTCTATTAAATGAGAATCTGAGGTATCTGGAAATAAAAGGTTTTCATTGATGATATGTTCACTCAAAAATGCAACTTTGGGTCGTGCAGTGGTAGTACATGCCTTTAATCCTAGTACTTGGGAGGCAGAAGCAGGCAGATTTCTGAGTTTGAGGCCAGCCTGGTATACAGAGTAAGTTCCAGGACTGCCAGGGCTACACAGAGAGACCCTGTCTCAAAAGAAAAAAGAAAAAAGAAAAAACAAAGAAAAAAGAAAAGAAAAATGCAACTTTGCACATACATCGCACCCAAAATTCCACGTGGAGTGATAGAGTCTGATGTACTCTGCTAAACACTCAGAAAATCACCCATTATTATCAAACTTTTCTGTCACACAGCCAGGCCTTTCTCTCTGTGTTCAAAATTGGATTTTGCCTTTAAGAATTTAAGGTTAACAAAAAAGGAATTCCTACCATGACATCCCATGTATGATCTTGAAATTGTGACTGACCAAGTTTGCAAGATATCTGCCTCTGGCTGACTTTACAAATCAGGCTCATATCCACCAACCTCTGAAAGATTCTTCTCTTCTCTGCCCTTAGATCTTCCTCCTGTTCTTGGAACTTCTTCCATAAAGATGCCATTTGCTTTTCAAGTTTCAGCTGTAATAAACAAACAAATAAGCAAATAC
The DNA here is from genome assembly GCF_947179515.1 of Apodemus sylvaticus. Lineage (NCBI taxonomy): Eukaryota > Metazoa > Chordata > Mammalia > Rodentia > Muridae > Apodemus > Apodemus sylvaticus. Next base: position 113,607,031 of record NC_067478.1, on the reverse strand, counting down.
ATAAATAAATAAATATCATCCTTAGATGAATAATGAGTTACCTGACGGACAAACTCAAGCACTGAACACAATTACCTTAGAGACGGTAGAAGGATCACAGTGTATTTTTAGTAACTATGAAACTTTAGATTTCAGACCATAGAATTACAAAACACAACCACCGTGTGCTCAAAGTGATGTACTGTAATTGAAGATTGCCTGGATAATTAGCATCAGATTGGGATCACCAGATGCTTCTAACCACCTCATTCCAATGTAATTTTGGGACTTTAAGCAAATGTCACAAGCACTTTTTAAAGATGTAAATTTACGATGATTATACTTTTCAGTGGCATGAATCTAATGAATCATGAAACTAGAAATGATATTTATACTTATGCACCTCTCAAGGAATATTTACATTTTATAGTCATTCCTCGCTCCCTGTTTAAAAAGTGACAAGATTTGGAGTACAGTGGATTCCTCAGAATCAGGACAAGCTTCTTCCTGTGGTCTGCTAAACCTCCCTCTCTTAAGCTCTCATCATTATTTTTTCTCAGAAGCATCACTTACCATTTGCATATAGACACTCACTCCAATGAGGCAGTGTCTGTGACCTCTGTTATCCTGGGAGTCAGAACACAATTGGCAGAAAAGGGCCCTGCTCTCACCACAGAATTTCATCTTTCTCTCCTTGTGGGTCATGCACTTGTGTTCCTCAGAACTCAAATACTTCATGAGCCTGTTTTCTCTCACAGTGGATACCAGATTCCTCATAGTGATTTTATTTATGAACATCCAATGGGATGCTTGCCTACACATAGGGCAGTGTCAGATTCTGAAGTCTTCTGAAGAAAGGATGAGACGGGCCTTGCAGAAGGTATGGCCATACCTTAAGAGAACTGGATCCAAAATGATGCCCTGGCAAATGAAGCAGTTGAGTGTTTCCTGGGGGGTTTGCAAAATGTCTGACTCCATCTATCTGAGGGGAAAAACAGAATTATTTTTATCATTGGCGCACAGAGGAACAAGAGACTAGACAAAATTTGATTCAACATGTGATTAAATTCTTTTTTATTTATTTTTTATTTTCTAAATTCTTTGTTTACATTTCAATCGCTTTCCCCTTTTCCAGTCCCCCCCTCCTCATATGTCCCATAAGCCTTCTCTACACCCATACTCCAATCACCTCTCTCCTTTTTCTCTGTCCTGTTACTCCCCTACCATGCTGGATCAGGCCTTTCCAGGATCAGGGCCCTCTCCTTACTTCGTCATGGGAGTCATTTGATATGCTATTTTTGTCTTGGGTATTCAGATCTTCTGGCCTAGTTAATATCCACTTATCAGTGATTGCATTCCATGTATATTCTTTTGTGACTGGGTTACCTCACTTAGGATGATATTTTTCAATTCCAACCATTTGCCTAAAAATTTCATGAATTCATTGTTTTTAATGGATGAGTAGTATTCCATTGTGTAAATATACCACACTTTCTGTATCAATTCCTCCATTGAGGGACATCTGGATTCTTTCTAGCTTCTGGCTAATATAAATAAGGCTGCTATGAACATAGTGGAGCATGTGTCCTTCTTGCATGCCGGGGAATCCTCTGGCTATATGCCCAGGAGTGATATAGCAGGGTCCTCCGGAAGTGTCACATTCAGTTTTCTGAGGAACCGCCAGACTGATTTTCAGAGTGGTTGTACCATCTTGCAATTCCACCAGCAGTGGAGGAGAGTGTTCCTCTTTCTCCACATCCTTGCCAACACCTGCTGTCTCCTGAGTTTTAACCTCAGCCATTCTGACTGGTGTGAGGTGAAATCTCAGGGTTGTTTTGATTTGCATTTCCCTAATGACTAAAGATGTTGAACATTTCTTAAGGTGCTTCTCAGTCATACAAATTTATTCAGGTGAAAATTCTTTGTTTAGATCTGCACCCCATTTTGTAATAGGGTTATTTGGTTCCCTGGAGTCTAACTTCTTGAGTTCCTTGAGTTATGGGACTCTTTAGATGATCTAGTTGATCCTGATTTAATTTTGGTGTTTGATATCTGTCCAGGAAACTATCCATTTCCTACAGATTCTCCAATTGTCTTGAGTATAGATTTTTGTAGTAGTATCTAATGATTTTTTTTTAATTTCCTCCATTTCTGTTGTTATAGCTCCCTTTTCATTTCTAATTTTGTTAATCTGGATACTGTCTCTGTGCCCCTTGGTTAGTCTGGCTAAGGGTTTATCTATCTTGTTGATTTTTTTAAAGAACCAGCTCCTGGTTTTGTTGATTCTTAGTATGGTTCTCTTTGTTTCTACTTGATTGATTTCAGCCCTGAGTTTGATGATTTCCTGTCTTCTACTCCTCCTGGGTGAATTAGCTTCTTTTTGTTGCAGGGCTTTCAAGTGTGTCACTAAGCTGCTAGTATATGCTCTCTCCATTTTCTTTTTAAAGGCACTCAGGGCTATGCGGTTTCCTCTTAGCACTGCTTTCATTGTGTCCCATAGATTTGGGTATGTTGTGTCTTCATTTTCATTAAATTCTAAAAAGTCTTTGATTTCTGTCTGTATTTCTTCCCTGACCAAGGTATCATTGAGTAGACTATTGTTCAGTTTCCATGTGTCTGTGTGCTTTCTATTGATTTTGTTGCTATTGAAGACCACTTTTACTCCATAGTGATCTGATAGGAGGCATGGGATTAGTTCGATCTTCTTATATTTGTTGAGGTCTGTCTTGAGAACAATTATATGATTGATTTAGGAGAAGGTCCCATGAGGTGCTGAGAAAAAGGTATATTCTTTTGCTTTAGGATGAAATGTTCTATCCATATATATATATATATATATATATATATATATATATATATATATATATATATACACACTAACTCTAATTGGTCCAAAGCTTCAATTAGTTTCACTGTGTTTCTGTTTAGTTTCTCTTTTCCTAATAGGTCCATTGAGGAGAGTGGAGTGTTGAAGTCACCCACAATTATAGGTACAATGTGTGCTTTGAGCTTTAGTAAAGTTTCTTTTATGAATGAGGGTGCTTTTGCATTTGGAGCATAGATGTTCAGGATTGAGAGTTCTTCTTGGTGTATTTTTCCTTTGACCAGCATGAAGTGTCCCTCAGTGTCTCTTTTGATGACTTTAGGTTGAAAGTCAATTTTATCTGCAATTAGAGTGGCTACTCCGGCTTATTTCCTGAGACCATTTGCTTGTAAAATTGTCTTCCAGACTTTTACTCTAAGATAGTGTTTGTCTTTGACTCTAAGATGTGTTTCCTCTATGCAGCAAAATGTAGGGTCCTGTTTATGTATCCAATCTGTTAGTCTATGTCTTTTTATTGGGGAACTAAGTCCATTGATGTTAAGTGATATTAAGGAATGGTGATTATTACTTCCTGTCATTTTTGATGTTGTTTTTTATATTTGATTGTTTATCTTCTTTTGGATTTGATGAAAGAAGGTTACTATCTTGCTTTTTCCAGGGTGAAGTTTCCCTCCTTGTATTGGTGTTTTCCTCCTATTATCCTTTGTAAGGCTGGGTTTGTAGAAAGATATTGTGTAAATTTGGTTTTGTCATGGAATATCTTGGTTTCTCCATCTATGGTGATTGAGAGTTTTGCTGGGTATAGTAGTCTTGGCTGGCATTTGGGTTCTCTTAGAGACTGCATGAGATCTGCCCAGGATCTTCTAGCTTTCATAGTCTCTGGTGAGAAGTCTGGTGTGATTCTGATAGGTCTTCCTTTATATGTTACTTAGCCTTGTTCTCTTACTGCCTTTAATGTTCTTTGTTTAGTATATTTTGGGTTTTGATTATTATGTGATGGGAGGTATCTCTGTTTTGGTCCAATCTGTTTGGAGTTCTGTAGGCTTCTTGTATATTCATGGGCATCTCTCTTTTTAGGTTAGGGAAGTTTTCTTCCATAATTTTATTAGATATTTTCTGGCCCTGTAAGTTGTAACTCTTCAGTTTCATCTATGCCTATGATCCTTAGGTTTGGCCTTCTCATTGTGTCCTGGATTTCCTGGATGTTTTGGATTACAAGATTTTTGCATTTTGCATATTCTTTGACTGTTGAGTCCATGGTTTCTATAGTACCTTTGGCATCTGAGATTCTTTCTTCTATCTCTAGTATTCTGTTGCTGATATTTGCATCAATGATCCCTGATTTCTTTCCAAGGTTTTCTATCTCCAAATTTGTCTCCCTTTGTGATTTCTTAAATTTACTTCTGTTTTTAGATCCTGGATGGTTTTGCTCAGCTCCTTCACTTGCTTGTTTGTGTTTTCCTGTACTTCTTTAAAGGATTTTTGTGTTTCCTCTTTCATGATCTCAGCCTGTTGACCAAACTTCTCCTGTATTTCTTTAAATGCTTCTGCCTCTTAGACCTGGCTTTAGAGTCAGAAATAGAAGGACTACTGGGATAATAGATGTTGGTTAGCTGGAGCTAAGAACTTAGTGGTGATTAAGAAAAGACCAGAATCACTGAGGTGAAATCTTCTGGGCAGTGTTTTCTAACAGCAGATAGAGATAGCCAAGACTGTACCTGGTGCTGCAGCTGGACTTGGTAGTGTGTAATAACCCAGGTGCTACAGAATTTGAAGGAACTGTGAAGTTATGAAGGAATTATGAAGAGCAGCTGAGGCTTGGTACTGTTAGAGGCCGGAAAAAGCCATTGGTGAAGGTACAGGCTGAGTAGCAATTGATTAGCCCATGATTAAAGGGATTATGCAAAGAAGTTGAGGCTGGGCACCATGAAGGGAGCCTATGGGAGGCTATTGGTGAAGCCTAATTGTGTTGGAAGACCCATGATATGGGAGATGCCAGTACCAAGGGATGACCTCACCAAGAACAGCAGCAGCAATGGAGTGGAGTGACGTCAACCAGAGCCTAGAGTGCTACAGAGGGCAGGGATAAAGATGGGACCCAAGCCCATGAGGGCCCCGAAGATCATGTGCAGATCTCAGACATTGGAACAAGAAGCTGTGAAGGTTGCCTTGGATACACTAAGTATCTGAGATGTCAGAACCTTGAGGTACCTACCAAAGAAAGCTGTTAACACAGAGTAGAACCAGCACAAGAGAATGAAGTTTGTTGCAGCTGAATGCTAGATCTGCCAAGAGCAGTCATCAAGAATGAAAGGAATTGGAGATGTGAAGAATACTTTGACATCAGACATGGAGACGTGAAGTTTGGAGGGTGCACAGCTGGTTTTGTCTTGCTTTAGTCCCGTATTTTTATCTTTATGCAGGATTATATTTAAGAGACTGCACAAATCTCAGAAGAGACTTTGAACTTTTTAACATTGTCACGACTGTTAAAGACTGGAAACTTTTGAAGTTGGATTAAATGTATTTTGCATTATACTATGACTTGTATGGGCCCTATAGACTCATGTGTTTGAACAAGCCTATGTGATGGGTTGAATATACCTAACCCAGGAGGTAGCACTATTGGTAACTGCTGTCTTGTTGGAATAGATGTGGCCTTGTTGGAGGAAGTGTGTCCCTGTAGGGATGGGCTTTAAGACCCTCCTCCTAGCCTTGTGGGAGGCAGTCTGCTCTTGGATTCCTTTGGACAACGATGTAGCGCCCTCAGCTCCTCCAGAAACATGCCTACCTGGATGCTACTCTGCTTGACAATGTACTGAACCTTTAACCTGTAATCCATCCCCAATTATATGTTGCACATATAAAATGTCTTTTTCTCTTTTTTTTTAATTCGATATATTTTTATTTACATTTCAAATGATTTCCCCTTTTCTGGTTTCCCACTCCCCGAAAGTCCCATAAGCTCCCTTCCCTCCCCCTGTTTCCCCATCCACCCCTTCCCACTTCCCTGTTCTGGTATTGCCCAATACTGCTACACTGAGTCTTTCCATAAACAGGGGCCCCTCCTCCATTCTTCTTGGACATCATTTGATGTGGAGATTATGTTTTGGATATTCCAATTTTCTAGGCTAATATCCTCTTATTAGTGAGTGCATACCATGAGTGATCTTTTGAGACTGGGTTACCTCACTTAGTATGATGTTCTCTAGCTCCATCCATTTGTCTAAGAATTTCATGAATTCATTGTTTCTAATGGCTGAATAGTACTTCATTGTGTATATGTACCACAATTTTGTATCCATTCCTCCATTGAGGGATACCTGGGTTCTTTCCAGCTTCCAACTATTATAAATAGGGATGCTATGAACATAGTGGAGCACGTATGCTTATTACATGCTGGGGAATCCTCTGGGTATATGCCCAGGAGTGGTATAGCAGGATCCTCTGGAAGTGATGTGCCCAGTTTTCTGAGGAACCACCAGACTGATTTCCAGAGTTGTTGAACCAATTTGCATTCCCACGTGCAGGGGAGGAGTGTTCCTCTTTCTCCACATCCTAGCCAACACTTGATGGCTCCTGAGTTTTTAATCTTAGCCATTCTGACCGGTGTAAGGTGAAATCTCAGGGTTGTTTTGGTTTACATTTCCCTAATGACTAATGATGTTGAGCATTTTTTTAAGATGCTTCTCAGCCATCCAAAGTTCTTCGGGTGAAAATTCTTTGTTTAGCACTCTACCCCATTTTAATAGGGTTATTTGCTTTTCTGGGGTCTAACTTCTTGAGTTCTTTGTATATATTGGATATTAGCCCTCTGTTGGATGTAGGGTTGGCGAAGATCTTTTCCCAATCTGTTGGTTGCTGATTTGTCCTTTTGATGGTATCCTTTGCCTTACAGAAACTTTGTAATTTTATGAGGTCCCATTTGTCAATTCTTGATCTTAGGGCATAAGCTATTGGTGTTCTGTTCAGGAACTTTCCCCCTGTTCCGATGTCCTCAAGGGTCTTCCCCAGTTTCTTTTCTATTAGCTTCAGAGTGTCTGGCTTTATGTGGAGGTCCTTGATCCATTTGGAGTTGAGCATAGTACAAGGAAATAAAGAGGGACCAATTCGCATTCTTCTGCATGCTGACCTCCACTTGAACCAGCACCATTAGTTGAAAAAGCTCTCTTTTTTCCACTGGATGTTTTCAGCCGCTTTGTCGAGGATCAAGTAGCCATAGGTGTGGGTTCATTTCTGGATCTTCAATCCTATTCCACTGATCCACCTACCTGTCACTGTACGAATTCCATGCAGTTTTTAACACTATTGCTTGGGAGTAGTGCTTGAGGTCAGGGATACTGATTCCCCCAGAATTTCTTTTGTTGTTGAGAATAGTTTTAGCTATCCTGGGTTTTTTGTTATTCCAGATGAATTTGAGAATTGCTTTGTCTTAATCATAGTATCTCTTCACAGCAATGAAAACCCTAACTAAGACACTAAGCATATGGTTTATTTTGCTTTCTTTGTTTTGTTTTTAGTTTTTATAATTTTTTTTTTTTACTATATAGTCTCACCTTGTAGCCTTGACTGGGCTGGAACTCACCTAGTATATAGATGTGACAGGCCTCAAACTCATAAAAATAAGCCTTCCTCTGTCTCTTTTGTGCTGGGATTATAGCTATGTGCCTTCACACCAAGCTTAATTATATCTTTTTGAAGGACACAATGTGTGACAACTACTACATCAATTCTGGTCTTATTAATCAAGTATATGAGTAATGTCCCTATGATAAAACCATCATTAGTTATGTTTTCTATTACTAACACCAAAAAAAACCCCAAGTGGAGCTGGAGTCCCAAAAGTGAGCACTCTTAAAGCTAGGTCCAGTGCACCACAGGAATTAGTGTCAGGCTTAGAAGAAAGTCCAGTCTTGTGGTTTTCAAAACCAGGGAGATGAGGGAACAAAAGATTAATATGTGACTGAAGACCAGAAAGCCCTATTTAAGATTGGTCTTAAAGCAAGATCCTCTTTTTGTCTCAGTAGGTCACCCCACATCCATATATGGGCACTACACTGAATGCACTCACTGGATTTGAATACATAAATAATTTAGGAAGGATGACAAGAATTTGGGAGAGAGGCTGGAGGGGAGATGATGTTGGGGTGGGCCTTCTAAGAAATGAGCAAGGAAAAGGGGAGGGAAAGAGGAACCTTGAAGAGATAGAGATTCCACAAGACCAACAGTATCAACTAACTTGGACCCTTAGGGGTTCCCAGAGACTGAACCACAAACTTAAGAACATACATGGGCTCTACAAAGCCCCCACACCACCCCCTGCCCACATATATTGTAGATGTTCAGCTTGGTCCTAATGTGGGTCCCCAAACATCTAGAGCAGGGGCTGTCCCTGAATCTGTTACCAAACTGAGGATCCTGTTCACCTAACTGGGCTGCCTTGTCTGGCTTCAGTGGAAGAGGATATGCCTAGACCTGAAGTGACTTGATGTGCCAGGGAAGGGAATAGCCAAGGGAAGGCCTCCACCTCTCAGAGGATAAGCTGAAGGAGGTTGGAAGGAGGGTATGTGCGAGGGAGACCGGAAGGGGGGTGAAGTGAATTGGATGTAAAGTGAAGAAACTATTTTTAAAAGAAAAGAAAGAAAACAAGTCTTCTGTAAACAAAGCTAGGTACATGCCCACCGAGAGTACATATATGTACCATTCTGAAGACTTCTTCAGGATTTGAGAACCTCAGTAGGAATGTCAGGCTTGCAGATCTCAGAACTGTAACATGAAGTGCTTGCTATTTCCTTCCTGGCAAGTGTTTCTGGCTCTAGTGCTTTCAAAGGTTCTAACAAAATATAGTTTATTAGTTTGTTTCTTCCCCTTGAGACAATTCTTAAAATTGCATTCTCTGAAAATCAAGCATTTTTTTAACTACATTCCAAACACTGGCCCTCCTCCTAGTCCCCTACACAAAGTCTCACTCCATGCCATCCTCCTCCCCCTTCTTCTCCAAATGGAGAATGAGCTGCATTTCTGCTACTTAAATGCTGAGGGTCTCTGTCTAGCCTGTGTAAGTCCTTTACTTGGTGGCTCAGTTTCTAAGAGCTCCTCAGTGGTCCAGGTTAGATGACTCTTGGTTTTCGTGTGGAGTTCCTATCCCAGTCAGGGGCTTCCATCATCCACTTCCCCCAACTCTTCAGTAAGAGTCCCCAAGCTCTGTCCAATGTTTGGCTCCGTGTCCCTGCATCCCTTTCAGTCAGCTACTGGCTGGATCCTCTCAGAGGACAGTTATTGAAGACTCCTGTCTGCATGCATTACAGAGTTTAATTGGTAGTGTTTGCTCATGGGATGTGCCTTAAGTTGGGCTGGTTAGTGGTAGACAATGTCCTCAATTTCTGCTCCATCTTTGTCCCTCTATCTTTTTGTAAACAGGACAAATTTTGGGTTAAAAGCATGTAGGTGGATTGGTGTCCTTATCCGTCTACTGGAGGTCTTATTTAGCTACAGGAGACAGCCTCTTCAGGCTCTCTCCTATATATTCCCAATGCTATGAATCTCAACTAAGGTTACCCACATTGACTCCTGGGAGCCTCCCCCATCCCAGGTCTCTGGCATGTCCTAGAGATGCCTTCCACCCCCATCCCAGCCAGCTGCAGATTTCTATTCATGCTCCTGGATCTCTCTCTTTCTCTTGAATCTCCCATACCTGATCCTGAACCCCTCCCTTTCTTCTCCTCATCCCCTCTCTTAGCCAGTTCCCCTGTCCTTCTGCCTCCTATGACTATTTTATCTTCCCCTTCTAAATGAAATTCAAGCAGCCTTGCTTGGGCCTTACTTCTCATTTTGCTTCTTTGTGTCTATAGAGTATATCATGTGTTTATTGTGAAAATTCCTTTCAAAAGTTTCATAGGCTAAGTAAAACTTGGCCAATTGTGTGGTAAAATTTGAAGGTGACGGAATCCCTACTACATCATGGTCAGGAAACCAAGATCTTTTGATTGTAACCAGATCAAAAGAAAATGCCACAAAAGAGAGTACTGCTCATCTTGTGGTTACTCCCAAAATTTTGAATTTTTTAATTGATTTATTTATTTTATGTAAGTACACTATAGCTGTCTTCAGACACACCAGAAGAGGGCATCAGATCTTATTACAGATGACTGTGAGCTACCATGTGGTTGTTGTGGAACTCAGGACCTCTGGAAGAGAAGTCAGTGCTCTTAACCACTAAGGCATCTCTCCAGCCCTTGTATTATTTTTAATGCAGCACAGAGCACATTTTTGTGTTTCTGAACTTACCTTGGTCCCCTTCTGACCCTCTAATGTGTTATAAACAGCCAAGTAGGCCCACAGAAGAAGCTAAAATGAAGAAACTACCTGATCTTGGATTTTCAACCTAAAAAAGAAAATGCTATCACAGACCCTCACAGACTACTATCACTCCATGGGTTAATATCTAATAAATACTCAAATGTTTGTTGTTAAAGTTATATGTAACATTGCCTATATCCACATGGATAATGCATGAGTTGGTATGTTTCTATGTATTAAAATTTTATATAAAACTGGAAATACTATTAAAAAACATTTGACATCTACTTTTTTTTCAATGAGATACATTCACATGATGAAAAGCATTCCCCAAAATGATTCCTTGTGTTGTTCCCACATTTGATTTTTCTACAATTAACCTTGGAATCAAGGGAAGCTTCTCTTCTGTATGAATGTGCTGAAAGGGGGCTACTCATTCATCTCTGAAAGATTCTCTGTATTCATAAAATGAATTACCAATAATGAGCTCTTGGTAATATAATGAAAACAGATCACAGTTGGGAAAACTAATCATTACACATTTATTTCTCACTTATGCACCAGATACATGGCACAGAGATAAAGGTTAAAGACCTGTTTTCATCAAACAATTCTTAATTTGCAGTAACTTTCTCCTACCAACGTTTACAAAGATGTCCTTACGGTCATGAGGATTTCACTCTGACATGACAAAGAAACTGAAAACCGCTACCTACTATTTTTCAGGCTGCTGAGTCTATTACTACTCACCACTTGTGTTCAGAGTCTCCCAGCAGAGTGCATTTAATTTCTGATGGCCACAAGCAAAAGCTGAAAGTTGCAACCTATTTCCAGAGATAAGAAAATAGTCTCTCAGCACATGTAATTACTCTGCTACCCAGTATTATTTCTTTGTACACATTTTGTGATGTATGCCAATGATCGGTTTCTTTTGTTGTTGTTTTTTTAAGTTTTTAACTTATACACTTTACATCCATCCCACTCACCACCCCCTTCCAGGTCAACTCTTCCCACAATCCTTCCCCCATCACTTCATCCTGTTCTCCTATGAGTGGGTGGGAGACCCCTGGGTTTACCTCCCCAAACTCTGGCACTTCAAGTCTCTGCACAGCTAGGCACTTCCTCTCCCACTGAGGCCAGACAAGGCATCCCAGGTAGAACAACATATCCAGAGTACAGGCAACAGCTTTTGTGATAGCCTTTGCTCCAAATGTTTGGGACCCACATGAAGACCAAGCTACTTATCTGCTGCATATGAGTGGGGAGGCCTAGGCCCAGCCTGTGTATGTTCTTTGGTTGATGGTTCAGACTCTGAGGACCCCAAGGGTCCAGGTTAGTTGCCTCTGTTGGTCTTCATGTGGAGTTCCTATCCCCTTCAGGCCCCCATAAACATTCCTCCTATTTTTCCATAAGCATCCTCAAGCTCCATCCACTTGTGGACTGTGGGTGTCTATTTCTGTCTGAGTCAGTTGCTCAGTGGAGCCTCTCAGAGGGCGACTTGCTCCTGTCTGCAAGTGTAAGAGTAACATCAATAGTGTTAGGGATTGGTGCTTGCCACATAGCACAGCACCTGGACCACCTCTCCATACTAATGAGGCATCTCAATAACCTTAGCCTTCAGCCAATGACCTTCCCTTCCTGGATATTCCCACACCCTTCCCCAATATTACATAATCCCTCGTTCACCCAGAATAAAGCCTCTGTGTTCACATCCACCCCCAATAAAGCAATAAAAACAAGCTAAGATCATCTCAGAGAGCTTCTTCATTAATGATCACGTCAGGGAAGGTCTTCACCTAAAAGAAGCCATAACACTAAAACTCTTGAAGAAGACCTCTCTCTTCTTCCACTCCTCTGTCACTAGCTCCAAACCAGACTAAGTTTCTTCCTCTCTTGTAAGTGCTAAAGGGTTTCTCACACTGGATACATACACGGTCTTTTTTCTAGTTATATGTTCTCTGATGTACTATAAGGTCTAATTCACTGGTAAAGGTTTTCTTACTTTCAAGGCATTTATAAGATTTTCTCACTGAGTTTGTTGCTTGGTGTTTAGTGAGTATACACTTCTTACTAAACGTTGTCTTCCCTATCTAAGCCATGAAATCTGACTGAACAGAAACTTGCTCACACACATTCTGCTTACAAGAAGTCAGTCCCATTTGAAGTCTCTTAGATGGAGTAACTTTTTTCAATAGTTTTCCTTCCTTTGTATCTTTCCCTTCTCTGATATATTCAAAATCCTGCTGTCAAGTTGGAATCTTGGAATGCTGACCCAACTGCTAAGGACATCCAATGGGTTTCCCTGCTACAAAACAGCCATTATATTGCTCTCCAGCACACAATCAATGAGGATCCAAAGAGAGATGTGTATTCATATATCTATTCAATTTCTCACACTTCACTCCAGAACAGTTTCTATTACATACAACAAAACTTGAAATATTCATGGAGTATAAATAATATGTGTTTTCTAATCCCTCTGTTCCATCAGTTGCTTTATTGTGGCCATTGGAGGTAACTTGCTACAAATGTCTCTCTTGATTCTTCTGGTTAGTCTCAATTATGGTATCCACACTGCATAAGACTAAAAATACAAACAAGCAAACAAAGAAACAAATGAACTTTCCATGAATTATTTTAAGAGTTCCTAATGGGACTCTCATGTTTATGAAAAAAAACAATTTCTTGCCTACTAGAAATTAATAACACATACTGTTATTAAAATCATAGTAAGTATTAGCTTATAAACTTTAGTTTACTCCTTTAATTTAACATACTGAAATACATTGATAAGTTTAGTAAAGTATTGCTTCATTTTATTTTTGTGAAGAAGTATTTTGTTAAAATATCTACCAATTGGTAGGTATAGTTTTCCACTCAGAGAATGGTTACATTTTTTTTACAAGGTTCGAGTCAAATGTATACTTTAATATATGATAGTGATGAGCTTTTCTTTATGCCATTCTTCTATTCTGGTCTAAAAGGCAATCATTTCTAGGACATCCTCTTTTCAGATTATGAGCAAACTCTGATAGGCTACTTCCTAGCCTGAAGCTTCCATTATGGCCACTAATTTGCATCTTGTATGCTTAGAGTTATTACAAATACAGTCTGTTATTACAACAGACTGGGAGTATTTCAAACCTGAAATTTCTTCCTTTCTACTTCCACCCAAAACATTCCAGTTTGAGGGCTCAATTGAACAACATGTCCTGTTCTTTTCAGAACCAAAATAAATACAAGTAAACTCCTGTTTACCACTCTGGAAAAACATGTATGCTGTACATCTCTAAAATATGTGGCTACTTGTGAAAATGATAAGCCCTAACATTTGCCTCCAAAGTGGTGATACATGTACCAGCTTCTAGTAATTCATCAATTCTCAAGGATGTTGGCACATTTCAGAGACTTGACTTCTCTTAGTTTTATAAAAAGTAGCTTCTACAATTCCTCATTATCTTTGTTGCTTTAGAATGAGAAAAGAAAAATTAAACAAGTGCTACATTTAAATTATAACCCTCATCCAAAAAGAAGAAGAAAAGAAGAAGAAGAAGAAGAAGAAGAAGAAGAAGAAGAAGAAGAAGAAGAAGAAGAAGAAGAAGAAGAAGAAGAAGAAGAAGGAAGGAAGGAGAAGGAGAAGGAGAAGGAGAAGGAGAAGGAGAAGGAGAAGGAGAAGGAGAAGGAGAAGGAGAAGGAGAAGGAGAAGGAGAAGGAGAAGGAGAAGGAGAAGGAGAAGGAGAAGGAGAAGGAGAAGGAGAAGGAGAAGGAGAAGGAGAAGGAGAAGGAGAAGGAGAAGGAGAAGGAGAAGGAGAAGGAGAAGGAGAAGGAGAAGGAGAAGGAGAAGGAGAAGGAGAAGGAGAAGGAGAAGGAGAAGGAGAAGGAGAAGGAGAAGGAGAAGGAGAAGGAGAAGGAGAAGGAGAAGGAGAAGGAGAAGGAGAAGGAGAAGGAGAAGGAGAAGGAGAAGGAGAAGGAGAAGGAGAAGGAGAAGGAGAAGGAGAAGAAGAAGAAGAAGAAGAAGAAGAAGAAGAAGAAGAAGAAGAAGAAGAAGAAGAAGAAGAAGAAGAAGAAGAAGAAGCTTGAGTTCTTCAACTTGAAAACTTGTCTCTTGGGGCTGGAGAGATGGCTCACTAGTTAAGAGCACTGACTGCTTTTCTGAAAGTCCTGAGTGCAAATCCCAGAAACCACATGGTGGCTCACAACCACCTATAATCAGATACAATGCCCTCTTCTAGGCTGTCTGAAGTGTACTTCCATATAATAAATAAAAAAAATTGTTAAGATCTGTGTTGTGCACTCTTATGATCGATTTTGGAGAAGGTACCATGAGGTGCTGAGAAAAAGGTATATTCTTTTGCTTTAGGATGAAATGTTCTCTATATATCTGTGAAATCTAAATGGTCCAAAGCTACAATTAGTTTCACTGTGTCCCTGTTTAGTTTCTGCTTTCCTGATCGATCCATTGAGGAGAGTAGAGTGTTGAAGTCACCCACAATTACTGTGTTAGGTGCAATGTGTGCTTTGAGCTTTAGTAAAGATTATTTTATAAATGAGGGTGCCCTTGCATTTGGAACACAGGTGTTCAGGGTTGAGAGTTCTTCTTGATCCAGCATTGTAGGGGAGTACCAGGACAGAGAAAAGGAGAGAGGTGATTGGAGAATAGGTGAAGATAAGAGGGCTTATGGGACATATGGGGAGTGGGGAACAAGGAAAGGGGAAAGCATTTGGAATGTAAACAGAGAATTTAGGGGGGAAAAAGCCCAGCACTTGGGAGGCAGAGGCAGGTGAATTTCTGGCTTTCAGGCCAGCCTGGAAACCCTGCCTCAAAAAACCAAAAAAGAAACAAAGAAAAGAAAAGAAAAGAAAAGAAAAGAAAAGAAAAGAAAGAAAAAAGAAAGAAAGAAGGAAAGAAAGAAAGAAAGAAAGAAAGAAAGAAAGAAAGAAAGAAAGAAAGAAAGAAAGAAAGAAAGAAAGAAAAAAGAAAAAAGGAAAGAAAGACCCATCTCACTTCTCCTTGTAACAAAAAAGCTCTTGATTTCTTTCTCAATTAAAAACACCCCTTCCTATGGGTTCTCCTTATGACTTCTTACACCATAGCTCACAGCCTAACTTCTAAATCTGTTTCTGTATTATCTCATCAACTTTGTAATTGAAATACTCTATGACCTTAAACACCATCTGTTACTTATTATACTCTGGTTCAACATTACATATACTTGTTTGTGACTCCTCAGTATAAATAAACTTATTTGTCTTTGTTGAAATTAATTCCATGAAGTAAGGACATTACTTTTACATTTTTTTCTTTCCAAGACAGGGTTTCACTGCATAGCCCTGGCTGTCCTGAAACTCACCCTATAGACCAGGCTGGCCTTGAACTCAGAAATCTACCTGCCTCTGCCTCCCAAGTACTTGGATTAAAGCTGTGTGCCACCACTGCCTGGCTACTTTTACATTTTTATTTATATAAAATATATATAAGAACCAGCACTTGCAATCTGCGTCATTTGAATGTGCTAAAACAAAATCAAGCACATGAAATCTGTCTGAAAACAAAGTCCCCATGAGCCTGGAGTGCAAGAGGCAATTGAAACTGTGAAAAAGAAGAAGTACCAGAAAAAAACATCAAATTACAGAAGTCAGAGGTTAGATGGGGAGCTGGGGGAGGGTCTAAACTATTTCATCAAATTGAAATACAGGAACATATGCAAGAGAACTGTCCATGCAGACTACATAACAAACACGTTTGAGCCCTCAGATATGGAACTGGGGGATAAACATGATATGGCCAACTTTTGTTATACAAGGTCTCCCATCCACATGGACCAACAACCAACCTGGCAGAGTCTTGTTTGCAGGTTCTTCTGCTGTCCATGGCTCCTCTCCCTCTTCCAATTTGAAGATCAACTCAGGTTTAGGGATGTATTGCCCTGTTAATAGGAAATAATATAGGACTTGGAAACATTTTGCTAATCAGGTTCTTTGAAGAAAGACAAATCCAGGTTTTAAGATCTAGGCAACAAAAATACAAATGTGGACCTTTCACTAGAGAGCAGTGAATAATCATACAGGGGCTAGAACCATAGCCCTCAACCTTACAAGTGCCCATATATTTACTGCAGGGAAGGTGCTTGCTCCTGAGACTTACCCAGTGACAGCAGGCTACTATATGTCTCCAACATCACATTCCTGTATAGCATCTTCAGAGCATTATTGAGATTTTGCCACTCTTCACAGGTGAACTTCACAGTGACATCCTCAAGAGACACCATCTCCTGTAACAGAACATTTCTCCTCAATCTATTTACTCTAGGCTTATAAAAAGGAACCTGAAGACCAGCTTCTCTTAAGGGGTAGAAGGCTCTCATGTGACTTCCAGTGGCGGCAGCGGCGGCGCGGGCAGTGCAGCAGTAGCTGGTCCAGCTGAAGGGCCACCAGCAGTGGAGCCAGGGCAACACAGGGACCAGTTAGGCCCTGCGCCCACGACCACTGACCTTCGCTGACCAGCCTGGCAGCAAGCAGCTGCAGTTGTGCTGCGCCTTTCCTGCACGGAGGCCACTTCAGAACTCGGCCTCCTACCAGTCAGGAGAGGTGCATCCATCTTGGTTCTGGACTCTGGGGATCGAACAGACTGAGGTACACAAACATAATCAGAGGCCAACACCGCGGTGGTCTGAGCCCGACGGGCGTTGGCCTGCACCCAGGCCCTGGGCTGGTATGGGGACCACCGGGGTGCCAGCCCAGCCAGGGGTTTTTTTGCCCAGGCCTGCGCGCGCGCTGCCGCCATTTTGCCTGCAGGACAACAGAGAGCTCTGGCGGGCAGACCTGTAACAGGCATAGCCTGAGGCTAACAAAGCGAGGGTCTAGGCCCCAAAAGGCACAGGACTGACCCCAAGGACTGGGCGGCTTGGTGGGCCATCTGTGAGTCAACCCGCCCAGGGGATTGTTAGCACAGCAGACTCTCCCGGCGCTTTCAGGGAGCGCGGGCGCGCACGCCCGCCATCCTAGTCACCTGGCGGACCCAATTAACAGTCATAGCCCTAGGGGAACTTTGCTCGGACCTTGACCTCCCAGGCTTTTGCCTGGACTCAGGGACTGGGCAGCCAGGCTAACCTTGTGTGCGACAGCCCGGTTGGCAGATCGGCTGCCCAGCGGAGTGAGCAGAACACAGGGGAGATCACAGCAGCATACACCATCTGCACTCCCTGGGGGTGCACACGGGCTCCATCTGGTCCACAGACACAATCTGGGGCAAGGCCTCAGGCAGAAGCCCTCAGCTATACTCCCTCCGCTTCCGGATCCAGATCAGCCTGGGCGGCAGCACCACATCTCCAAGTCCTGCAAGTGGCTAGCTGGGCTTCCGGGAGGCCAGCTGGGAGAAGTCAGTGTGCTCCAGTGAATCCAGCGGGCCCCAGCAGGAGCCTTCGGGTGACTGCTTTGGGATCTGAACAGCCTGGGCAGCAGCACCCTGTCTACAAGCAGTGCAGGAGATAAGCTGTGCACCAGAGGCCAACTGGGAAGGGGCAGCTTGCACTGGTGAGTCCAGCACTGACAAGACAAACTAACACCAGTGAGAACTAGATGGCAAAAGGCAAACGCAGGAACGTCACTAACAGAAATCAAGGCAATATGGCAACATCTGAACCCAATTCTCCTCTACCAACATGTCCTGGATACCCCATCACACCAGTAAAACAAGATTTGGATTTAAAATCACTGGTCATGATGCTGGTACAGGAACACATGAAGGACATACTTAAAGAAATTCAGGAGAAAATGGATCAAAAGTTAGAAGCCCTTGCAAGGGAAACACAAAAATCATTGAAAGAAATCCAGGAGAATACAAAAGCCAACAAGGAGGAAATGCAAAAAACACTTAAAGAAATACAGGAGAACTTTGGTCAACAGGCTGAGGTCATGAAAGACGAAACACAAAAATCTCTTAAAGAAATACAGGAGAACTTTGGTCAACAGGCTGAGGTCATGAAAGAAAAAACACAAAAATCTCTTAAAGAATTACAGGAAAGCACAAACAAGCAAGTGAAGGAGCTAAGCAAAACCATCCAGGATCTAAAATCAGAAGTAGAAACAACTAAGAAAACTCAAAGGGAGACAACTTTGGAGATAGAAAGCCTTGGGAAGAAATCGGGGGACAGAGATGCAAACATCAACAACAGAATACAAGAGATAGAAGAAAGAATCTCAGATGCTGAAGATTCCATAGAAACCATGGAC
Organism: Apodemus sylvaticus; assembly: GCF_947179515.1. Taxonomy (NCBI): domain Eukaryota; kingdom Metazoa; phylum Chordata; class Mammalia; order Rodentia; family Muridae; genus Apodemus; species Apodemus sylvaticus. Next base: position 113,588,697 of record NC_067478.1, on the reverse strand, counting down.
TCAACAGTTAAAGAAAATGCAAAATGCAAAAAGCTTGTAACCCAAAATATCCAGGAAATCCAGGACACAATGAGAAGACCAAACCTAAGGATTATAGGCATAGATGAGAGTGAAGATTTACAACTTAAAGGGCCAGCAAATATCTTCAATAAAATTATGGAAGAAAACTTCCCTAACCTAAAGAGAGAGATGCCCATGAATATACAAGAAGCCTACAGAACTCCAAACAGACTGGACCAGAACAGAAATACTTCCCGTCACATAATAATCAAAACACCAAATATTCTAAACAAAGAAAGAATACTAAAGGCAGTAAGAGAAAAAGGCCAAGTAACATATAAAGGAAGACCTATCAGAATCACAGCAGACTTCTCACCTGAGACTATGAAGGCTAGAAGGTCCTGGGCAGATCTCATGCAGACTCTAAGAGAACACAAATGCCAGCCAAAACTACTATATCCAGCAAAACTCTCAATCACCATAGATGGAGAAACTAAGTTATTTCATGACAAAACCAAGTTTACCCAATATCTATCCACAAACCCGGCCCTAAAAAGGATAATAGGAGGACAACACCAATGCAAGGAGGGAAACTTCACCCTGGAAAAAGCAAGATAGTAACCTTTCATCAAACCCAAAAGAAGATAAGCATTCAAATTTAAAAAATAACGTCAAAAATGATAGGAAGTAACAATCACTATTCCTTAATATCTCTTAACATCAATGGACTTAATGCCCCAATAAAAAGACACAGACTAACTGACTGGATACGTAAACAGGACCCTACATTTTGCTGCTTACAGGAAACACACCTCAGGGTCAAAGACAAACACTACCTTAGAGTAAAAGGCTGGAAGACAATTTTACAAGCAAATGGTCTCAGGAAACAAGCTGGAGTAGCCATTCTAATATCAGATAAAATTGACTTTCAACCCAAAGTCATCAAAAGGGACCCTGAGGGACACTTCTTGCTGGTCAAAGGAAAAATACAAAAAGAAGAACTGTCAGTCCTGAACATCTATGCTCCAAATGCAAGGGCACCCTCTTTCGTAAAAGAAACTTTATTAAAACTAAAAGCACACATTGCACCTAACACAATAATTGTGGGTGACTTCAACATGCACTTTCCTCAATGGACCGACCAGGAAAACAGAAACTAAACAGGGACACAATGAAACTAATTGAAGCTTTGGACCAATTAGATTTAACAGATATATATAGAACATTCTATCCTAAAACAAAAGAATATACCTTTTTCTCAGCACCTCATGGTACCTTCTCCAAAATCGACCATATAATTGGTCACAAGACAGACCTCAACAAATATAAGAAGATAGAACTAATCCCATGCCTCCTATCTGATCACTATGGAGTAAAAGTGATCTTCAATAGCAACAGAAACAGAAAACCCACATACACATGGAAACTGAACAATACTCTACTCAATGATACCTTGGTCAAGGAAGAAATAAAGAAATTAAAGACTTTTTAGAACATAATGAAAATGAAAACACAACATACCCAAATCTATGGGACACAATGAAAGCAGTGCTAAGAGGAAAACTCATAGCCCTGAGTGCCTCCAAAAAGAAAATGGAGAGAGCATACATTACCAGCTTAATGACACACCTGAAAGCCCTAGAACAAAAAGAAGCTATTTCGCCCAGGAGGAGTAGAAGGCAGAAAATCATCAAACTCAGGGCCGAAATCAATCAGTAGAAACAAAGAGAACCATACAAAAAATCAACAAAACCAGGAGCTGGTTCTTTGAGAAAATCAACAAGATAGATAAACCCTTAGCCAGACTGACCAAAGGGCACAGAGAAAGTATCCAAATTAACAAACTTAGAAATGAAAAGGGAGATATAACAACGGAAACTGAGGAAATCCAAAGAATCATCAGATCCTAATACAAGAGCCTGTACTCAACACAACTGGAGAATCTGGAGGAAATGGACAATTTCCTTGACAGATACCAAATACCAAAATTAAATCAGGACCAACTAGACCATCTAAACAGTCCCATAATGCCTAAAGAAATAGAAGGAGTCATAGAAAGTCTTCCAACCAAAAAAAGCACAGGACCAGATGGCTTCAGTGCAGAGTTCTACCAGATCTTCAAAGAAGAGTTAACACCAATACTCTTCAAACTATTCCACAAAATAGAAACAGAAGGAACACTACCCAATTCCTTCTACGAAGCCACAATTACGCTGATACCAAAGCCACAAAAGGATCCAACAAAGAAAGAGAACTTCAGACCAATTTCCCTTATGAACATCGATGCAAAAATACTCAATAAAATTCTTGCCAACCGAATCCAAGAACACATCAAAACGATCATCCACCATGATCAAGTAGGCTTTATCCCGGGAATGCAGGGTTGGTTCAATATACGGAAATCCATCAGTACAATCCACTACATAAACAAACTCAAAGAACAAAACCACATGGTCATTTCATTGGATGCTGAAAAAGCATTTGACAAAATTCAGCATCCCTTCATGCTTAAAGTCTTGGAGAGAACAGGAATTGAAGGCCCATACCTAAACATAGTAAAAGCAATATACAGCAAACCGGTAGCCAGCATCAAACTAAATGGAGAGAAACTTGAAGCAATCACACTGAAATCAGGGACCAGACAAGGCTGCCCCCTTTCTCCTTCTCTTTTCAATATTGTACTTGAGGTACTAGCTCGGGCAATTCGACAACATAAGGAGGTCAAAGGGATACAAATTGGAAAGGAAGAAGTCAAACTATCATTATTTGCAGATGACATGATAGTCTACCTAAGTGACCCAAAAAACTCCACTAGAGAACTCCTACAGCTGATAACAACTTCAGCAAAGTGGCAGGTTATAAAATCAACTCAAGCAAATCAGTAGCCTTCCTATACTCAAAGGATAAGCAGGCTGAGAAAGAAATTAGGGAAATGACCCCCTTCACAATAGCCACAAACAGTATAAAGTATCTTGGGGTGACTCTTACCAAACATGTGAAAGATCTGTATGACAAGAACTTCAAGACTCTGAAGAAGGAAATGGAAGAAGACCTCAAAAAATGGGAAAACCTCCCATGCTCATGGATCGGTAGAATCAATATAGTTAAAATGGCCATTTTGCCTAAAGCACTATACAGATTCAATGCAATACCCATCAAAATCCCAACTCAATTCTTCACAGAGTTAGAAAGAGCAATTATCAAATTCATCTGGAACAACAAAAAACCCAGGATAGCTAAAACTATTCTCAGCAACAAAAGAAAATCTGGGGGAATCAGTATCCCTGACCTCAAGCAATACTACAGAGCAATAGTGTTAAAAACTGCATGCTATTGGTACAGTGACAGGCAGGAGGATCAATGGAACAGGATTGAAGATCCAGAAATGAACCCACACACCTATGGCCACTTGATCCTCGACAAAGAGGCTGAAAACATCCAATGGAAAAAAGATAGCCTTTTCAACAAATGGTGCTGGTTCAACTGGAGGTCAGCATGCAGAAGAATGTGAATGGATCCATCCTTGTCTCCTTGTACTAAGCTCAAATCCAAATGGATCAAGGACCTCCACATAAAGCCAGACACTCTGAAGCTAATAGAAAAGAAACTGGGGAAGACCCTTGAGGACATCGGTACAGGGAGAAAGTTTCTGAACAGAACACCAATAGCGTATGCTCTAAGAGCAAGAATTGACAAATGGGACCTCATAAGGTTACAGAGTTTCTGTAAGGCAAAGGACACCATCAAGAGGACAGATCGGCAACCAACAAATTGGGAAAAGATCTTCACCAATCCTACATCAGATAGAGGGCTAATATCCAATATATATAAAGAACTCAAGAAGATAGACTCCAGAAAACCAAACAACCCTATTAAAAAATGGGGGTACAGAGTTAAACAAAGAATTCTCACCTGAAGAACTTCGGATGGCAGAGAAGCATCTTAAAAAATGCTCAACTTCATTAGTCATTAGGGAAATGCAAATCAAAACAACCCTAAGATTTCATCTTACACCAGTCAGAATGGCTAAGATTAAAAATTCAGGAGACAGCAGATGTTGGAGAGGATGTGGAGAAAGAGGAACACTCCTCCACTGCTGGTGGGGTTGCAAATTGGTACAACCACTCTGGAAATCAGTCTGGTGGTTCCTCCGAAAACTGGGCACCTCACTTCCAGAAGATCCTGCTATACCACTCCTGGGCATATACCCAGAGGATTCCCCACCATGTAATAAGGATACATGCTCTACTATGTTCATAGCAGCCCTATTTATAATTGCCAGATGCTGGAAAGAACCCAGGTATCCCTCAACAGAAGAGTGGATGCAAAAAATGTGGTATATCTACACAATGGAGTACTATTCAGCCATTAGAAACAATGAATTCCTGAAATTCTTAGGCAAATGGATGGAGCTAGAGAACATCATACTAAGAGAGGTAACCCAGACTCAAAAGGTGAATCATGGTATGCACTCACTAATAAGTGGTTATTAACCTAGAAAACTGGAATACCCAAAACATTATCCACACATCAAATGAGATACAAGAAGAAAGGAGGAGTGGCCCCTGGTTCTGGAAAGACTCAGTGAAACAGTATTCGGCAAAACCAGAACGGGGAAGTGGGAAGGGGTGGGAGGGAGGAGAGGGGAAGAGAAGGGGGCTACGGGACTTTCGGGGAGTGGGGGGGCTAGAAAAGGGGAAATCATTTGAAATGTAAATAAATTATATCGAATAAAAAAAATAAAAATAAAAAAAATAAAAAAATAAAAAAATAAAAAAAAAGAATAAAATGATCCTAATGAAAAAAAAAAAAAGAAGGCTCTCATGTGTATTTTACATTATAATATACCTTGTTTATGTAGTATAAAAAGTAAACAAAAAATCCTGATGCAATTAATTAATTAATGTGCAACCTGATAATATTAAAATTAAAACCTTCACTGTTGGTGTAAGAGAACCCAGACTACTCAGGTAACCAGGCCTTAATCAGATAGGACTGCATGTCAACATAATCATACCTTGCCTCGCTCTACCTCCTAGGAGTTGGAGGCAGCCTGACTAATGTCATGTTGTATGGGTTGTCCAATAATAATTACCATTCTCTTGTGTATATGAATTATCTTTAATATAAATAACATCTGTGAATTAATCCAGTGTCTGTATGATTTTACTTTATACTATTTCTCAATAATAACACAGAAAATTCAGTGTTTCTTTAAATCTGCACCTTAATAGCTCAGGACCCAGTATTCTCTATTCTGTCCAGCCATTGGGTGATAATCATTTATTGTTGGGCAGAGAATAAATGGTAAGAATTTTTTACAGAAACTTGACACAGGACATTCTTAGTATAAGCTTTTTTGTGCTGTGTCATGATTGAAACAAGATATGAGGGCAGAGAAATCTGCATTGGAATTACACAAGGGTAAACTTTACACAGTGTACAGAAACATCATGTCTACATTTCCCCCTTTGTCTAATAAAAGGCTCTTTTGTTTTGATAAACAACACACAGCAGGAACAATTATGAAACAATTATAAAAATATTAGGTAAGAGTTACATTGAAAAGATCTCATCTATTTGCATTTGGAAACTCATAATGTATATTATTTCATACCTTACAATGTAATAAAGACTTAACTAGCCCAAAAAAATTATCAGCTGAGGCTGGAAAAGCGAAGAAACTATAGAATATACATCTAGATCGTTACCCACAGATCACCTGCATCCTGGCTATCTTCCCTTCTACTCATTCTCCCACGGGAATTCTTACATAGAGGAAAGATTTTAATATTAGAATAGATATTTTTAGTACACAAACAGAGTAAAAAAATTAAGAACCTATACAGAAAAGGTTTCTGAATTGATTCTAAAGGGAAAATTGTAACTTTGTCAACTCTCTGAAATGGATTCACCAGAATTGTGTCACCTTTACCAATGCTGAGATTGCCTCACTATGGGCAGAAGATGAACTTTGGCAGAGGGCCCCCAGTGATTTTTAGAAGAAATTAACAACAAATACCCAAAAAGCAAGTGACTTCAATTTGTAAAAAGAACTAATTGGATTTTGCCTTGTATAATAAAAAGAATTCTAATTTCTGGAGCACTTACATTTTACACTGATGCAAATAATTCAGGAAAGACAGGATATAAGTCAGAAGATATAAGTAAGGTGGTTAAAAATCCTTAGGAATCAGGACAAAATCAGAATCATGTGAAATACTTATGGAATAATAAGATTTTCAAAAATCTCATAATATAGTAACTAACTCTAAATATGCAGAAAGTGTTGTTTTCCATATAGAAACTGCTGAACTTATTCAGGGTGATTCCAAATGGATTTCTCTGTTTATTCGACAAGTGGGCTGATTCTGCCACTATGTGTTTATTAGAAATAATGGCACGTGGAGAAAGAGGAACAGTCCCCCACTGCTGGTAGGATTGCAAGCTAGAACAACCACTCTGGAAATCAGTCTGGCAGTTCCTCAGAAAACTTGGCATGACACTTCTGGAGGACCCTGTTATACCACTCCTGGCCATATACCCAGAGGATTCCCTGCCATGCAATAAGGACACATGCTCCACTATGTTCACAGCAGCCTTATTTATAATAGCAGGAAGATAGAAAGGACCCAGATGCCCCTCAATGGAGGAATGAATATAGAAAATGTGGTATATTTATACAATGGAATACTACTCAGCAATTAAAAACAATGAATTCATGAAATTCTTAGGCAAATGGTTGGAACTGGAAAATATCATTCAAAGTGAGGTAACCCATTCACAAAAGAACACACATGGAATGCAGTCACTGAGAAGTGGATATTAGCCCAAAAGCTCTGAATACCCAAGATGCAATTCACATATCAAATCATTCCCAAAAAGAAGGAAGGAGAAGGCCCTGGTCCTGCAAAGACTTGATGCAGCAATATAGAGAATTAAACAGGACAGAGAACTGGGAGGGGTTGTTTGGGAAATGGGCAGAGGGAAGAGGGCTTATCTGAATTATGGGGAGTGGGGGAACCGGGAAAGGGGAAATCATTTGAATTACAGGTAAACAAAGAATATAGAAAATAAAAAATAAAAAAATGAAGAAGTTATGCCAATTATGGGTATACCTATACAAATTAAAACTGACAATGCTCCAGAGTATGTCACTAGTAAAATTTTTAAAAATTTACATATCAATATAGAAAGCATATTACAGGTATATCAACAATCCTACAGAACAAATAGTTATTGAAAGGTCCAACTGTACTTTAAAAGAAATGCTTAGTAAACAGAAAGGACTATCAAAGAACCCAAAGATAGATTACAAAATTCTTTATTAACTTAAAATTACTTAAATGCTAATAAATAAAAACAATGGCCACTTAAGACACTGGATTATATTAAAAAACTGAATTATATCAGCCTGTATATTTCAAAGATATATTAACCTCAAAATAGAGAGCATGAAATGTGTTACTCTGGGGAAGAAACTTTGTATATGTTCATACAGGAGAAGAAAAATTATAGATTCCATTCAAACTGTTAAAAAAATCAGATAGGATAAAGGAAGACCCCATGAAGATCTTGACTACAGATAGGAAAAAGGAAATCAAAAAAACCAAAAAGAATCGGTAACATGATTTCCTCATCCCTCTACACGGATCAGCCCGGACACTGGCATGACATAAAAATGTCTCTAACAAGAACTTCAGCTAGACATAGCCAAGGGATCTTATTGGCTACAGAGTCTTCAAGATTCATCATTCCATCCTTTTATATGGCAAGAATGAAGATTTAAATTGCAGTTTGGTTATATGGTCAAACTAGCTCATAAACAAAGACAGTTGTCTTTCACCTGCTCAAACAAAGCAAAAAATCATCTTTAACTGGTCTTTGCGTGCTGCACATTCCATACATTATATTAATATAGAAATATATATTACCTCTAAAAGCTTTACATTCACAGAAAAAACAACAACAACAACCACAAATACACTCCTGGCAAGATTCACCCTCAAGGATGCTGAGATCCTGAGACTTGCTATTCCACTTCCCTGCCTGATCCCACCTCAACTACATCGAAGCTGGTTTCTCTAAAGTCTTGCTTCTGGGATAACTTAAGAACAGCTATCTCACTTGGTCCAGCTTTTCAGAGGGTTCCAACTGGGACTTCATATAAGCCTGCACTTTCTCAGCATATGAGACTGGACAACAAATGCTACAGGTAGCTTTCTTAGGACTAACCACTTTTTAAATTATCTTGGGCCCCCAAAACAAATTCTATTTGTAAAATCACCTGGAAGCAACTATAAGCGAACTTCACCTCATTCCCAAGAAGTGGGGTAAAGGAATTTTCATCATTCAGTAGATGTCAGATGTTTGTTGTCTTTTAAAGGGGGATGATTACAGATAATTATGGTCTTGAACAGGGAGGAGACAAAATAGGCGGGTTAGATTCAGGGATTTATTTTTCCTTTCATTTTCACTTTCTTTCTTTCTCGGATAAGGGAAAGGGTGTTGAAAAAGGTGGGGGAAAGAGAAGTATTATAAGAAGTTAGATATAGCCAGGCAGTTGTGGCAAATGCCATTAATCATAGCACTTGGGATGCAGAAGCAGTCAGATTTCTGAGTTCTCAGCCAGCCTGGTCTATGGAGTGAGTTCCAGGACAGACAATTTTCCCAGGCTCTCTGTTTGGGATTTCTGGGTCACGCTAGTGAAAATTCCCAGTTTTGTAGTCCGGTCCCAAATTTATGGTCTTTCTCCACCCCAACTACTCCCCAAAACGGATGCTAAGGAGGTAACAAGATTCTTCATTACTAAGAGCTGGAATGTAGGCTCGCATTGGAGGCTTCCCAGTCCTGACAATCCACAGACAGCCCTCACCCCCAAGTCACCATCCTGGAATCTCTCCTCCTTGGCAGAGCTTCTTTCTGTAACTGCTCTTTTGGACAGCTGGAATCACAGATCCAAACATTCCTAGCACAGTCTTCGGATAAAGGGACCATTAAAGCCCTGTCCAGGCCAACTGTTCTCAGTGGGAACGATGAGTATCATAGTCACCTTCCTTTCCCAGAGCTACTGAGGTCTGCCTGCCTCCTTCAAGACCCACTTATGTTTCTGTTTCCACTGAGGTAGAGGGCACAGGTCCAGCTTCTGAAGATCCCCCAACCACTCTCCTCTTCTTGTTTTTCCCACCCGCCTTCAGAAACCTTGCAGGAAACTCACAGCTCAGGTGAAGGCATCAGCACAGACCCAGGAAGCGACTTTCTAAGCAGTAGTTGCCAAGAGAGCACAGGGCAGACAAGCCCATCAGCCAAATGTCAGAGCTGTTTACCTGAACCTGTGTGGGCGGGCCTTGTATGTTAAGGACTACATTACCCAGGAGCCTCTGGGAAACTATGGTAAGAAAAAAAGGACATTTTCGCCCAGGTCCACTATCAGTAATTATCAGGAATAGTGGACTTCATGGTTCAGAAGAGGTGCCTATCTACTAACCACAATGCGAAATTCCTTCACCTTTCTCTCATGTGAACTCCCAAGTTTTCCAAAGAAGTATAGAACCTGAGAAGGAGCTCCTGTGTGTTCATCCTACAATCACACCAAATATCTGTGGGAGACATAGAGCCAGAGAAAATATTTGAGATATCTGTTGTAGGGTAGTCACCAGAGAAGACTGCTCAGACATGGGTTTAAGCCAAGAAAAACCCTTATTTGCCAAACTGCAACTACCCTTGGTGTTCAGGATCTCAGAGAAGCTCCACAAAATCCATGTCCTGGATTGATAAACTTCAGATAAGAACAATTAGCTAGAAGGCAGAACTACAGAAGCCAAAAGTTAAGTTTACTACATTTAGATACTTTCCCATGACAGATTAGCCTTTTGTGATAGGTTTGACAGATGGTGCTGTTTACATGCTGAGTTTTACAGCCTGAATGGTATTTCTGTCCAGGAGTCAGTTATGCTGAGATCTCAGAGCATACTAAGGACTGGCGCCCTCTTCTGGCTGTACAGCAGTGCAGGAAGCTGAATGCTTCATGTTTCCCAAAGCCTATGAACCATTTGCATCACCAGTGTATCATCAAATTGAGCATTCTGGTTACAGCACACAGTGATTTTCAAGTTCATTTTGAAATAGAACCGAAAGGCCAATGCACCAATGTAAGGGGCTTAAAAAGAGAGAATGGGGGTTAAAGGACTGTGGCACTGTGGTGTGGGGGAAGGGGTGCCCAGGAGGGCCCCTGTCCAAGCACCTCTTCCCCCTGAGGGACCACAGGCACACAGCCATGGTATAGAATGGAGTTTATTCAGGGCAGAGGTTGGGAGTTAGAGGCCAGCCATGACCACGTGGAGAGAGGGGGAGGGGAGGAGAGCCCAAGGGGCAGAGAGGTGAGAGTGGGATGAAAGAGAGCTAAGACAGAGAGAGGGGAGGAGGGGCAAGTAGCCCCTTTTATAGTGGGCCAGGTCTATGGGGCGGGGCATAATGGCTATTGCCAGGTAAATGTAGGGTGGAGCTTAGACAGAATACTACCAAGAACCAACCATTTTGGATCTTTATTGTAATAGGAGGAAGCCACAAGAAACTATGTGGATTGACAAGAGACAAAAGTTATGTTGCATGTTGCCAATAATGTTTAGAAATAACTGGAATTTGAAATGAAAACAAATTACTTACTAAAATTGAAATGCTTTTTTTTAAATCGTCATTTGAATAAAAAAATTCAAACTGAATGTAGTGGCACATGCCTTTAATCCCAGCACTCCAGAGGCAGAAACAGGCGTTTGAAGCCAGCCTGGTAAATAGAGTGAATGCCAGGACAGACAGAACTAAACAGAAAAACCCGTCTCAAAGAGGGGGGTCAGTAGGGAGGAGGTGGGAGACATACTCAGGTGTCAAACAAAAACTAAATATATTTAAACAGTCCCTGCCCAGAGTTGATGATACATTACACATTATTAATATGAAATTTTCACTATAAACTAAATATTCACTATAATCTAAATGGAAATGTTTCCTTTTGTAGAGTGAAAGACCTAAGGGCTTCACACTTACAGGGGATCCGCTTGTCTTCAACCTCTCAAGTGCTGGGATTAAAGGTGTGCACCACCAAGCCTGGCCCTTAATAACTTACTCCTAACAAATAAAGTAATGAAGTGTCATTTTGAGGACTGTCTTATAAAGAAACTGTACCTGTAGCCTCTATTTGTGCATTCTTTCTTCCTCTTCATTTATCATTTGGCCTGAAGGGAACCAAATGCCATTTGCAGGTTGGGCTGTAGAAGGAGACATGGGAATAATCTCGGAAACCAGGATACAGCTCAAGTGGAACTTGAGATGACTGTAGGCCTGAATATGATGTTAATAAAATGGTAATTAAGTTTTATTTTTATCTGTTTGCTTGAGACAGGGTCTCTCTACATAGCCGTGGCTATCCTAAAACTCAATGAATGTATCAAACTTGTTTTATGGCCACAGAGATCTGCCAACCTCTGCCTCCTGAGTGTTGGATTAAAGGTGTGTACTACCATGCATGCTCTGGAGGTAACTGAACTGTAAGTTAAAGAAGCTCTTGAATAAATTGCATACAAAAATAATAATTTGAATTTTGTATAATCTTTAAAAAAATCTTTTTATTGCCAGGCACAACTAGCAGACCTCTGAGTTCAAGGCCAGCCTGATATGCACAGTGAGTTCTAGTACTACTCAGAGCTGCACAAAGAAATTTTATTTCCAAAAATTAATAAATGAATATCCACTTATGATACTAATAAATTTTCATGAACTGAACTACCCTGTTGTTGAATAATAATTGTCTATTGAACTCCAAGTTCATTCTGTGTGTCCAAACTGCATTTCTATGATCATTCCTCTGGAATTAATACCCATAGTGGCATTCACTTTAGAGAATGAGGCAGGGGTGCCCTCTTGTGACAACCCGTTGTATACATTTGTCAGTACATAGTTTTCAGTAGCATGTGAAACCATCTGATGTCAAATCACTTTACAAACATGAAATGTCCAATGACACCCTTCACAATAGCCACAAACAGCATAAAGTATCTTGGGGTGCCTCTAACCAAACAAGGGAAAGATCTATACGACAAGAACTTCAGATCTCTGAAGAAGGAAATCCAAGAGGACCTCAGAAAATGGAAAAATCATCCATGCTAGTGGATTGGCAGGATTAATATAGTTAAAATGAACATCTTGCCAAAAGCAATCTACAGATTCAATGCAGTCCCCATCAAAATCCCAACTCAGTTCTTCATAGAGTTAGAAAGAGCAATTTTCAAATTCATCTGGAATAACCAAAAACCCAGGATAGTTAAAACTATTCTGAACAGTAAAAGAACTTCTGGGGGAATCAGTATCCTAGACCTCACACATTACTACAGAGCAATAGTGTTAAAAACTGCACGGTATTGGTACAATGTCAGGCAAGTGGATCAATGGAATAGGATTGAAGACCCAAAAATGAACCCACACACCTATGGTCACTTAATCTTCGACAAAGGAGCTGAAAACATCCAGTGGAAAAAAAGATAGCCTTTTCTTTTTTTTTTTTTTGATATATTTTTTTATTTACATTTCAAACGATTTTCCCTTTTCTGGGTCTCCACTCCGCGCAAGTCTCATAAGCCCTCTTCCCTCCCCCTGTTCCTCCATCTACCCCTTCCACAAATGGTGCTGGTTCAATTGGAGGTCAGCATGCAGAAGAATGCTAATTGATCCATTCTTATCTCCTTGTACTAATCTCAACTCCCAGTGGATCAAGGACCTCCACATAAAACCTGACACATTGAAACTAATAGAAAAGAAACTGGGGAAGACCCTTGAGGACATGGGCACAGGGGAAAATTTGCTGAACAGAACACCAATAGCTTATGCTCTAAGATCAAGAATTGACAAATGGAACCTCATAAAATTACAAACTTTCTGTAAAGCAAAGGACACTGTCAAAAGACAAAACGTCAACCAACAGATTGGGAAAGGATCTTCACCAACCCTAAATCCGACAGAGGACTAATATCTAATATATACAAAGAACTCAAGAAGGTAGAGCCCAGAGAATCAAATAACCCTATTAAAAAGTGGGGTATGAAGCTAAACAAAGAATTTTCACATGAAGAACTTTGGATGGCTGAGAAGCACCTTAAGAAATGTTCAACATCATTAGTCATTAGGGAAATGCAAATCAAAACAACCCTGAGATTTCACCTCACACAAGTCAGAATGGCTAAGGTTAAAAACTCAGGAGATAGCCGGGCAGTGGTGGCACACGCCTGTAATCCCAGCACTTGGGGAGGCAGAGGCAGGTGGATTTCTGAGTTAGGCCAGCCTGGTCTACAGAGTGAATTCCAGGACAGCCAAGGCTACACAGTGAAACCCTGTCTTGAAAAATCCAAAATACAAAAATAAATAAATAAATAAATAAATAAATAAATAAATAAAAACCTCAGGAGACAGCAGGTGTTGGCGAGGATGTGGAGAAAGAGGAACACTCCTCCACTGCTGGTGGGATTGCAAGATGGTACAACCACTTTCAAAATCAGTCTGGCGGTTCCTCAGAAAACTGGGCGTGACACTTCCAGAGGACCCTGCTATAACACTCCTGGGCATATACCCAGAGGATTCCCCGGCATGCAATGAGGACACATGTTCCACTATGTTCATAGCAGCCCTGTCTGTAATAGCCAGAAGCTGGAAAGAACCCAGGTTTCCCTCAATGGAGGAATGGATACGGAAAAAAAAAGTGGTATATTTACACATTAGAGTACTATTCAGCCATCAGAAACAATGAATTTATGAAAGTCTTAGTCAAATGGATGGAGCTGGAAAACATCAAACTAAGTGAGGCAACCCAGTCTCAAAAGATGAATCATGGTATGCACTCACTGATAAGTGGAAATTAGCTTAGAAACGTGGAATACGCAAGACATAATCCACATATTAAATGATGTCCAAGAGGAACTGAGGAGTGGCCCCTGGTTCTGGAAGGATTCAGTGCAGCAGTATAGGGGAATACCAGAACAGGGTAGTGGGAAGGGGTGGATGGGGGAATAGGAGGAGGGAAGAGGGCTTATGGGACTTTCAGGGAGTGGGGAGGCATAAAAGGGGAAATGATTTGAAATGTAATACACACAAAACCATGACTCACATTAAATTAATGCGATGAACATGTCTAAAATTTTAAAACAAAGCCACGCAGTAGTAATACATGCCTTTAATCCCAGCACTTGGAAAACAGGGGTAGGCTGATCTCTGAATTTAAAGCCTACCTGGTCTATGGAACAAATTCCAGGATACCCCGGATACACAGAGAAACCCAGTCTCAAAAAAAATTAAATAATTAAAAAAAGGTAAAGAAATTTGTATTTAGGTAAAAGAAGAAAAGGGTGGATATATTGAAATGACTTCAGAAAAGATATCTGGAAGAAAAAACTTTTTTGAAGCTAAACACAAACAAGGAATATATGAAAAACAGAAATGTCCAGTTGTGGCACGGAAGGGACCAGTCTCTGCATGGGAGGGGGCTCTGAGGGAAGGGGTGTGTCTGTGAGCATCAAAAAAGAACAACTCGAAGTCAAATTGTGGAACCAAGCTGACTTCCTAAGTTCTGCTGAGATGGCTTTCCAGACTGTGTTCTCTCTCTCTCTCTCTCTCTCTCTCTCTCTCTCTCTCTCTCTCTCTCTCTCTCTCTCTCTCTCTCTCTCTCTCTCTCTCCCCTCCCCTCTCTTCCTCCCCCCTCTCTCTCTGACAGCATTTTTGCTATTCTAAAATCCCTCTGGTTGAGACAGATTTCTCTGCTCCTAAAAATTCTAAAACCTATGTAGATAAATCTTGACTTTTCTGGCTTTGGTCAGAAAAGCTGCTATAAAAATTATTGGATCCGGACAGTGGTGGTGCTTCCCTTTAATCCCAGCACTTGGGAGGCAGAGGCAGGTGGATTTCTGAGATTGAGGCCAGCCTTGTCTACAGAGTGAGTTCCAGGACAACCAGGGCTATACAGAAAAAACCTGTCTCAAAAACAAAACAAAACAAGAAGTTATTGGATCTTCTGACCAAGTCAGAAATTCTGTTAAGAAACAATTCTTGAAGAAACGTGTTGCTCTCCAAAGATTTCCAGATAGCTCTGACCTTGCTAGAGAAAAATTCTGGAGAACTGCTATCTCTTTTTGCTATCTCATCTCTTGCAGACCACAATCCGGTTTTTTATTTGCATATCAATTTGCTTATTTATTTCAGGTTCCCTTTGATTATTTTATAAATCAGCATCCCTTGACCCCAGCCCTTTGATTCTTAGGAGATAGCAAGCACACTTTTTTTTCTTAACATTGCAAAAGAATTCAGAGATCTGTGTGCCTATGTTAAGCACAGGTGATAGGCTAGTTACCATTTCTACCACACCTGGGCCTACCTCTGTCCTGGGCTGACCTTGAACTCAGGAATCTGGCTGCATTTGTATCTGCCTGCCTTTGTATCTTTATGAGGAGCTGGCTCATAAATGCAGCTGCCTTTTTTCCTTTAGATTAGTGAAGCCCTTTGTAATTTATATTACACCCTTATAGTTTGCATAGTTTAGGAATTACATATATCTCATATATTTAGAGTTATTTTCCACAGCCTTAAGGGATTTCCTGAAGATCCCAGTGTTTACTATTTTGCTGAGACATTAGCCACAACTTCACCTCCTGGACTTGTGCTAGCTATCTGATTATCATGGAGTTTTTGTATTTTTTTTTAATATAGGGTCTCACCATGTTGCCTTGCCTGCACTGGAGCTCACCTAGTATATAGATGTGGCAGGCCTCAAACTCATAGAAATAAGTCTTCCTTTGTCTCTTTGGTGCTGGGATTATAGCTGAGTGCCTTCACAATAAGTTTAATTATACCTTTTTGAAGGACACAATGTGTGACAACTACTACATCAATTCTGGTCTTATTAATCAAGTATATGAGTAATATCCCTATGATAAAACCATCATTAGTTATGTTTTCTATTACTAACACCAAACACACCCCAAGTGATGTCATGAGGGTGGAGCTGGAGTCCCAAAAGTGAGCACTCTTAAAGCTAGGTCCAGTGCACCACAGGAATTAGTGTCAGGCTTAGAAGAAAGTCCAGTCTTGTGGTTTTCAAAACCAGGGAGATGGAACAAAAGACTAATATGTGACTGAAGACCAGAAAGCCCTATTTAAGATTGGTCTTAAAGCAAGATCCTCTTTTTGTCTCAGTAGGTCACCCCACATCCATATATGGGCACTATACTGATTGCACTCACTGGATTTGAATACATAAATAATTTAGGAAGGATGACAAGAATTTGGGAGGGAGGCTGGAGGGGAAGTGATGTTGGGGTGGGCCTTCTAAGAAATGAGCCAGGAAAAGTTGGGGGAAGGAAAGAGGGAACTGGAAGAGATAGAGATTCCAAAAGACCAACAGTGTCAACTAACCTGGATCCTTAGGGGTTCCCAGAGACTGAACCACAAACTTAAGAACATACATGGGCTCTACCAAGCCCCCACCCCACTCCCTGCCCACATATATTGTAGATGTTCAGCTTGGTCTTAATGTGGGTCCCCAAACATCTAGAGCAGGGGCTGTCCCTGAATCTGTTACCAAACTGAGCATCCTGTTCACCTAACTGGGCTGCCTTGTCTGGCTTCAGTGGAAGAGGATGTGCCTAGACCTGAAGTGACTTGATGTGCCAGGGAAGGGGATAGCGAAGGGAAGGCCTCCACCTCTCAGAGGATAAGCTGAAGGAGGTTGGAAGGAGGGTATGTGCGAGGGAGACCGGAAGGGGGGTGAAGTGAATTGGATGTAAAGTGAAGAAACTATTTTTAAAAGAAAAGAAAGAAAACAAGTCTTCCATAAACAAAGCTAGGTACATGCCCACCGAGAGTACATATATGTACCATTCTGAAGACTTCTTCAGGATTTGAGAACCTCAGTAGAAATGTCAGGCTTACACATCTCAGAACTGTAACATGAAGTGCTTGCTATTTCCTTCCTGGCAAGTATTTCTGACTCTAGTGCTTACAAAGGTTCTAAGAAAATATAGTTTATTAGTTTGTTTCTTCCCCTTGAGACAATTCTGAAAATTGCATTCTCTGAAAATCAAAGCATTTTTTATCTACATTCCAAACACTGGCCCTCCTCCCTGTCCCCTACACAAAGTCTCACTCCATCCCATCCTCCTTCCCCTTCTCCTCTGAGACCGTAAGACCATCCCTGGGTATCACCCAATCCTGAAATATCAAATCTCTGCAGGGTTAGATGAATTCTCTCCTACTGCAGCCAAAAAAGGCAGTCCTGTTGGGGACCAGATTCTACTGACAGTCTTCGGGGACAGCCCCCCTCTCCAGTTGTTGGAGAACCCACATGGAGGCTGTGCTGCACATCTGTTACCCATGTGCTGGGACCTCCAACCGTCTATGCTCTTTGGTTGGTGGCTCAGTCTATGAGAGCTTCCAAAGGTCCAGGTTTGTTGTCTCTGTTGGTCTCTGTGAAGTTCCTATCCTATTTAGGGCCTTCAGTCCTGCTAGCTTCCATAAGATTCCCAACCTCCTTCCATTTTTTCTCCTCTGTGTATTTATATGTTTCAGTCAGCTTCTGGGTATAGCACCTCAGAGGACAGTTATGCTAGGCTTCTATCTGCAAGCATAACAGAGTATCATTAATAGTGTCAGTAAATGTTGCTTGCCTATGGGATGGGTTTCAAGTTGATCAGGTTGTTGGTTGGCCATTCCTTAAACCTCTGTTCTACCTTTGTCCCTGCATTTATTTTAGACAGGACAAACTGTTGAGTTAAAAGTTATGTAGATGTGGTGGGATTGGGTGGTGTGTGTGTGTGGGGGGGGGGGGTCCATGTATATGTGTTGCTATATTTTCCCTCTACTGGGGAAGCCACATGACTACTCAGGGTGGCCTCTTCTGGTTTAATGACCCCACTGATAGACATCTAGGACAAGGCCACCTGCATTGACTCCCGGGAGCCTTCCCCATCCCAAATCTCTGGCATTTCCTAGAGATTTACCCATTACCTCACTAACCTCATTCATTTTGATTTTTTTAATCTGGGTGTTCTCTTCGTGTCTGTCAGTTCATCTGAATAAGCATTTGCAATCTCACTGATTTTCTCAAAGAACTAAAGAATATTTCCCTTTGTTTCTATTTTATTGGTTTCAGTCTTCAGTTTATTTCTTGCCATGTAGTACATTTTAGATTTCTTGTTTTTGTTCTAGAGCTTTTAGGTGTGCTATTAAGTTGCTAGTATAAGTTTTTCTCTACGTCTGCTTTCATGTTCTGGAGACAGAATTTCTCTGTGTAGCCTTAACTGTCCTGGAATTGGATCCACAGACCAGGCTTGGCCTTGAGCTCAGAGACCCACCTGCTTCCCAATGGGGATGGGATTAAAGGTGTGAGACCCCACCACTCAGCTTCACTCTAGATGTTTTTTGAGGGCACTTGGTGCTGTGACCTTGCCCTTTAAAACTTCCCCCTTTATCCAGTCCCATAATTTTGGGTATGATGTATATTCATTTCTAGTCAATTCTATGGAGTCTTTAATATCATTACTTCTGTCTTCATGCAGTAGTGAATTGTGCAGTTTCCATGTGTTTGTGAGCTTTCTGTTGTTTCTTGTGCTGTTGATATCAAGATTTATTCTGTGATGGCCTTATAGGATACACTGAATTATTTCAATTTTCCTGTATCTGTTGAGACTGACTTTGTGTCCAAGAATGTGGTCAATTTTAGAGCAGGTTCCATGAGGGGCAGAGAATGTGTAAATGTTTGTGTTTGGGAAAAATGTTTAAATGAACACAAGCACACAATGGGCCAAGTTTACTTAGTACAGGGGCCTTTGAAATAAATTTTCACATTAAATGCCACTGGATGGCAATATTATTTAAGTATAAAACATAAAACCTAGGGAGAGTTATACTACTTTTATAAAAATGCATGTAAGTCTTGGTTTTATTTATCTTTAAGTTGTTTCATATGATTTTTGATTGGTTGGTTGTTGTGTTGTTTTTTTGTTGTTTTTAGGGAGTTGTTTGTTTGTTTGTTTGTTTGTTTGTTTGAAAAAGGCTCTCTTTTATGTAGCTCCTGCTATCCTGAAATCAGCTATGTAAACTGGCCTTAAATTAACACATCCACTTGCCTCTGCCTCCCAAGTCCTGGGATTAAAGGTTTGTACCACAATGTTCTACCAACATTTGCTATTACTGCCAAAATCATAGGTTAAGCCACCCCTTCTAAAGTTTTAATGGAATCAGCTATGTAAACTGGCCTTAAATTAACACATCCACTTGCCTCTGCCTCCAAAGTCCTGGGATTAAAGGTATGTCCCAACTGCTCTACCAATATTTGTTATTATTACCAAAATCTTAGGTGAAACACTCCTCCTAAAGTTTTAAAGGTACATAGTGACAACCATGTAATGAAAATAAAGCAGCATTAGAGAACTTTGGAGGCAGAGGCAAGTAGAGCTCTCAGTTCTAGTACAGCCTGGTTGACAAAGCGAAGTGAAGATCAGCCAGGGCTACACAGAGAAACCCTATCTCCAAAAAATGGAGATGGGTTAGAAAGGAAGAAAAAGAAAGGAGAGAAAGAGATAGAAGGAAGGAAGAAAGAAAGAAACAAATAATCAAAGAAACAAAGACACAATGAAAGATACAGGAAGGAAGGAAGGAAGGAAGGAAGGAAGGAAGGAAGGAAGGAAGGAAGGAAGGAAGGAAGGAAGGAAGGAAGGAAGGAAGGAAGAAAAAGAAAGAAAAGAAAGCTTTCATGGAAATGTACAACTCTGGTTGAGCCAAATATCCCCATTTAAAAATGGGGTACAGAATTTCTTTTATTGTTGAGAATAGTTGTAGCTATCCTGGGTTATTTGTCATTCCAGATGAATTTGAGGATTGCTCTTTCTAACTCTGTGAAGAATTGAATTGAGATTTTGATGGGTATTGCATTGAATCTGTATATTGCTTTTGGCGAAATGGCCATTTTAACTATATTAATCCTGCGGATCCACGAGCATGGGAGGTTTTTCCATTTTTTGAGGTCTTCTTCCATTTCCTTCTTCAGAGTCTTGAAGTTCTTGTCATACAGATCTTTTGGGTATCAGTATCCCTGACCTCAAGCAATACTACAGAGCAATAGTGTTAAAAACTGCATGGTATTGGTACAGTGACAGGCAGGTGGATCAATGGAACAGGATTGAAGATCCAGAAATGAAGCCACACACCTAAGGTCACTTGATCCTCAACAAAGAGGCTGAAAACATCCAATGGAAAAAGATAGCCTTTTCAACAAATGGTGCTGGTTCAACTGGAGGTCAGCATGCAGAAGAATGGGAATTGATCCATCCTTGTCTCCTTGTACTAAGCTCAACTCCAAATGGATCAAGGACCTCCACATAAAGCCAGACACTGTGAAGCTAATAGAAAAGAAACTGGGGAAGACCCTTGACGACATCAGTACAGGGGGGAAGTTTCTGAACAGATCACCAATAGCATATGCTCTAAGATCAAGAATTGAGAAGTGGGACCTCATAAAATTACAAAGTTTCTGTAAGGCAAAGGACACCATCAAAAGGACAAATTGGCAACCAACAAATTGGGAAAAGATCTTCACCAACCCTACATCAGATAGAGGGCTAATATCCAATATATATAAAGAACTCAAGAAGTTAGACTCCAGAAAACCAAATAACCCTATTAAAAAATGGAGTACAGAGTTAAACAAAGAATTCTCACCTGAAGAACTTCGGATGGCAGAGAAGCATCTTAAAAAATACTCAACATCATTAGTCATTAAAGAAATGCAAATCAAAACAACCCTGAGATTTCACCTTACACCAGTCAGAATGGCTAAGATTAAAAATTCAGGAGACAGCAGGTGTTGGCGAGGATGTGGAGAAAGAGGAACACTCCTCCACTGCTGGTGGGGTTGCAAATTGGTACAACCACTCTGGAAATCAGTCGGGTGGTTCCTCAGAAAACTGGGCACCTCACTTCCAGAAGTTCCTGCTATACCACTTCTGGGCATATACCCAAAAGATTCCCCAGCATGTAATAAGGATACATGTTCCACTATGTTCATAGCAGCCCTATTTATAATTGCCAGAAGCTGGAAAGAATCCAGGTATCCCTCAAGGGAAGAGTGGATACAAAAAATGTGGTGTATATATACAATGGAGTACTATTCAGCTATTAGAAACAATGAATTCATGAAATTCTTAGTCAAATGCATGGAGCTGGAGAACATCATACTAAGTGAGGTAACCCAGACTCAAAAGTTGAATCATGGTATGCACTCACTAATAAGTGAATATTAACCTAGAAAACTGGAATACCCAAAACATAATCCACACATCAAATGAGGTACAAGAAGAATGGAGGAAAAAAAAAAGAAGAAGAACGGAGGAGTGGCCCCTTGTTCTGGAAATACTCAGTGAAGCAGTATAGGGCAAAACCAGAACAGGGAAATGGAAAAGGTTGGAAAAATATATCAAATAAAAAAAAAGAATGTAGGAGACATTATTAATAAATGCTTTAACTTTGCCAAAAAAAAAAACAAAAAAAAACAAAAAACAAACAAAAAAAATGGGGTACAGAGCTAAGCAAAGAATTTTCACCTGAGGAACATTGAATGGCTAAGAAGCACCTAAAGAAATGTTCAACATCCTTAGTCATCAGGAAAATGCAAATCAAAACAACCCTGAGATTTCACCACACACCAGTCAGAATGGCTAAGATCAAAAAGTCAGGAAAAAACAAGTGCTGGCAGGAATGTGGAGAAAGAGGAACAATCCTCCACTGCTGGTGGGGTTGCAAGCTGGTACTACCACTCTGGAAGTCAGTCTGGTGGTTCCTTAGAAAACTGGGAATGATACTTCCAGAGGACACCGCTATACCACTCCTGGGCATATACCCAGAGGATTCCCCAGCATGTAATAAGGATACATGCTATGTTCATAGCAGCCCTATTTATAATAGCCAAAAGCTGAAAAGAACCCAGATGTCCCTCAACGGAGGAATGGATACAGAAAATGTGGTATATATACACAATGTACTATTAAGCCATTAGAAACAATGAATTCATGAAATTCGTAGACAAATGGATGGAGCTGGAGAACATCATCCTAAGTGAGGCAACACAGGCTCAAAAGATCACTCATGGTCTGCACTCACTGATAAGTGGATATTAGCCTAGAAGCTTGGAATACCCAAGACACAATGCACATATCAAATGGTGCCCAAGAAGAAGAAGGTAGTGCCCCCCCCACCACGTTCTGGAAAAGCTCAGTGCAGCAGTGTAGGAGAATACCAGAAGAGGGAAGTGGGAAGGGTTTGATTGGGGAACAGGGGTAGGGAAGAGGTTTTATGGGACTTTCAAGAAGTGGGGATCCAGGAAAGGGAAAAATCACTTGAAATGTAAATAAAGAATATATAGAATAAAAAAAGGAAGAAAAAGAAAGGAGAGAAAAAGAGAGAAGGAAGGAAGAAAGAAGGAAACAAAGAAACAAAGAAACAAAGACAAAAAGAAAGATATAGGAAGGAAGGAACGAAGGAAGTAACGAAGGAATGAACGAAGGAAGAAAAATAAAGAAAAGAAAGATTTCATGGAAATGTACAACTCTGGTTCATTACTTGGAAGAAATTTAATTGCAGAATAATTAAAACACCTGGCCCCTGGCATTTCTAAATGGCTTCTCAGAGAGGATGGTCTAGAGGAATTTTTGGAATCCTGGTTTTCATTGTTCTGAATGAGTTGCTTTCTTTACCTAGGTGTAGTGGGTCCACAAGTGACACCCACAACTGAGTGAGCACCAGTAATTCAGCCTGCTGAACTGACTAACCTTGTAATACCCCTTTGTCTTTACATTATAGAGAATCAGATATTGACCTCTGGGCACTGGACTTAGTTTTGATAGGAGCAAGAGAGAAGAATATGTAGTTTTGACAATATCCTGAGTTGTTTAGGGGTTCCTATAGAACCTCCTTGGAAACAACTCAATTAGAAGAAAGCCATTCTCAGTGCTGGAAGCTTCAGTTGGTGACAAGAGATGTCCAGTTGAGGAGGCCTCCCCATCATTTAGGAGCCCATTCATTTAGATCACTTCATATCTGTATATACAGAAGGAAGCTTTTGCTGTAGTAGGTTCCCATGCTATGATTCAAATAGTCCTTAATTTTAGCTGTCTCTCCCCATATTTTCAGTTTTCCCTATCCTCCTGTTCCTTCCCTACTTGATTTCATTCAAGCCCCATCATGTGCCCATCTATAACTACCTATTACAAATTCCTTTTTCTTGAAGTAACTAAGTATGTATCCCCTTACTCTATATGTAACTGCTGAAGTCATACAGATTATACTTCATGTTTACAAGTGGCTTATAGCCACTTGTAAATTAACAGTTAAAATCCACATCCAAGTGAAAAAAATGCTATGTGTGCTTTTCTGTGTCTGGGTTACCTCAATTTAACTTTATAGCTCATTGTATTTGCCTGCAAGTACTTTTTCCATTAATTAATTTATTCACTTTACATCCCTATCACTGTCCCCAGTCCTGATCCTCCTCTCAGAGACTCCCTCTACCCATGCCCCTCCCTTTCTTCTCTGAGAAAGTGGGGTCCGCTTCCGTATTCCCCTACATGGCCCAACAAATTTCTGCATGGTTAGGCTCTCTCTCTCTCTCTCTCTTTCTCTCTCTCTCTCTCTCTCTCTCTCTCTCTCTCTCTCTCTCTCTCTCTCTCTCTCTCTCGGCAAGGAAAAGCACAAATCAGCCTTTGTTGGAGAAATGGATTTCACAGCCAGGCTACAGCTTTATGGACAGCCCCAGCTCCACTTGTTGGAGGCCCCAAATGGAGAATGAGCTGCATTTCTGCTACATAAATGCTGAGGGCCTCTGTCTAGCCTGTGTAAGCCCTTTGCTTAGTGGCTCAATTTCTGAGAGCACCTCTGTGGTCCAGGTTAGATGACTCTTGGTTTTCATGTGGAGTTCCTATCCCAGTCAGGGCCTTCCATCATCCCCCTCCCCCAACTCTTCAGTAAGAGTCCCCAAGCTCTGTCTAATGTTGGCTCTGTGTTCCTGCATCACTTTCAGTCAGCTACTGGATGGAGCCTCGGAGAGGACAGTTATGGAAGGCTCCTGTGTGCATGCATAACAGAGTTTAATTGGTAGTGTTTGCCCAAGGGATGGGTCTTAAGTTGGGCTGGTTACAGGTAGGCAATGTCCTCAATTTCTGCTCCATCTTTGCCCCTCTATCTTTCTGTAAACAAGACAAATTTTGGGTTAAAAGCATGTAGGTGGATTGGTGTCCTTATCCGTCTACTGGAGGTCCTATTTAGCTACAGGAGACAGCGTCTTCGGGCTCTCTCCTATATATTCCCAATGCTATGAATCTCAACTAAGGTTACCCACAATGACTCCTGGGAGCCTCCCCCATCCCAGGTCTCTGGCATGTCCTAGAGATGCCTTCCACCCCCATGCCAACCAACTGTAGATTTCTATTCATGCTACTGGATCTCTCTCTTTCTCTTGAATCTCCCATACCTGATCATGAACCCCTCCATTTTTCTCTCCGCATCCCCTCTCTTAGCCAGTTCCCCTGTCCCTCTGCCTCCTATGACTATTTTATCTTCCCCTTCTAAATGAAATTCAAGCATCCTTGCTTGGGCCTTACTTCTCATTTTGCTTCTTTGTGTCTATGGAGTATATCATGTGTTTATTGTGAAAATTCCTTTCAAAAGGTTCATAGGCTAAGTAAAACTTGGCCAATTGTGTGGTAAAAGTTGAAGGTGAGGGGATCCCTACTACCTCATGGTGAGGAAACCAAGGTTGTAACCAGAACAAAAGAAAATGCCACAAAAGAGAGTACTGCTAATCTTGTGGTTACTCCCAAAATTTTGTATTTTTCTAAATGTATTTATTTATTTTATGTGAGTACACTATAGCTGTCTTCAGAAACACCAGAATAGAGCATCAAATCTCATTACAGATCACTGTGAGCTACCATGTGGTTGCTGTGGAACTTAGGACCTCTGGAAGAGAAGTCAGTGCTCTTAACCACTAAGCCATCTCTCCAGCCCTTGTATTATTTTTAATGCAGCACAGAGCACATTTTTGTGTTTCTGAACTTAGCTTGGTCCCCTTCTGACACTCTAATGTGTTGTAAAACAGCCAAGTAGGCCCACAGAAGAAGCTAAAATGAAGACACTACCTGATCTTGGATTTTCAACCTAAAAAAGAAAATGCTATCACAGATCCTCACAGAGTACTATCACTCCATGGGTTCATATCTAATAAATACTCAAATATTTGATATTAAAGTTGTATTTAACATTGCCTGTGTACTCATGGATAATGCATGAGTTGGTATGTTTATATGTACTATAATTTTATATAAGACTGGAAATACTATAAAATCATTTGACATCTACTTCTTTTTCAATGAGATACATTCACATGATGAAAAGCATTCCCCAAAATGATTCCTTGTGGTTGTTCCCACATTTGATTTTTCTACAATTAACCTTGGAATCAAGGGAAGCTTCTCTTCTGTATGAATATGCTGAAAGGGGGCTACTCACTCATCTCTGAAAGATTCTCTGTATTCATAAAATGAATTACCAATAATGAGCTCTTGGTAATATGATGAAAACAGATCACAGTTGGGAAAATTAAACATTACACATTTATTTCTCACTAATGCACCAGATACATGGCACAGAGATAAAGGTTAAAGACCTGTTTTCATCAAACAATTCTTAACTTGCAGTAACTTTCTCCTACCAACGTTTACAAAGATGTCCTTAGGGTCATGAGCATTTTGCTCTGACATGACAAAGAAACTGAAAACCACTACCTGCTATTTTTCAGGCTGCTGAGTCTAGTACTACTCACAACTTGTGTTCCGAGTCTCCCAGCAGAGTGCATTTAATTTCTGATGGCCACAAGCAAAGGCTGAAAGTTGCAACCTATTTCCAGAGATAAGAAAATAGTCTCTCAGCACATGTAATTACTCTGCTACCCAGTATTATTTCTTTGTACACATTTTGTGATGTATGCCAATGATCGGTTTCTTTTGTTTGCTTTTTTTCTTAATTTTTTAACTTATGCACTTTACATCCCACTCACCACCCTCTTCCAGGTCACCTCCTCCCACAATCCTTCCCCCATCACGTCATCCTATTCTCCTATGAGTGGGTGGGAGACCCTTGGGTATACCTCCCCAAACTCTGGCACTTCAAGTCTCTGCACAGCTAGGCACTTCTTCTCCCACTGAGGCCAGACAAGGCATCCCAGCGTAGAACAACATATCCAGAGTACAGGCAACAGCTTTTGGGATAGCCACTGCTCCAGGTTTTTGGGACCCACATGAAGACCAAGCTACTCATCTGCTGCATATGAGTGGAGAGGCCTAGGTCCAGCCTGTGTATATTCTCTGGTTGATGGTTCAGACTCTGAGGACCCCAAGGGTCCAGGTTAGTTGCCTCTGTTGGTCTTCCTGTGGAGTTCCTATCCCCTTCAGGCCCCAGAATCATTCCTCTTATTTTTCCATAAGCATCCTCAAGCTCCATCCACTCTTGGACTGTGGGTGTCTGTTTCTGTCTGAGTCAGTTGCTCAGTGGAGCCTCTCAGAGGACGACTTGCTCCTGTCTGCAAGTGTAAGAGTAACATCAATAGTGTTAGGGATTGGTGCTTGCCACATAGCACAGCACCTGGACCACCTCTCCATACTAATGAGGCATCTCAATAACCTTAGCCTTCAGCCAATGACCTTCCCTTCCTGGATATTCTCACACCCTTCCCCAACATTGCATAATCCCTCGTTCACCCAGAATAAAGCCTCTGTGTTCACATCCACCCCCAATAAAGCAATAAAAACAAGCTAAGATCATCTCAGAGAGCTTCTTCATTAATGATCACCTCAGGGAAGGTCTTCACCTAAAAAGAGCCTTAACACTAAAACTCCTGAAGAAGACCTCTCTCTTCTTCCACCCCTCTGTCACTAGCTCCAAACCAGACTAAGTTCCTTCCTCTCTTGTAAGTGCTAAAGGGTTTCTCACACTGAATACATACACAGGCTTTTTTCTAGTTATGTGTCCTCTGATGAACTATAAGGTCTAATTCACTGGTAAAGGTTTTCTTACTTTCAAGGCATTTATAAGATTTTCTCACTGAGTTTGTTGCTTGGTGTTTAGTGGGGCTACACTTCTTACTAAAAGTTGCCTTCCCTATCTTAGTCATGAAATCTTACTGAACAGAAACTTGCTCACACACATTATGCTTACATGAAGTCAGTCCCATTTGAAGTCTCTTAGATGGAGTAATTTTTTTCAATAGTTTTCCCTCCTTTGTATCTTTCCCTTCTCTATTATATTCAAAACCCTGCTGTGAAGTTGGAATCTTGGAATGCTGACCCAACCAATAAGGATATCCAATGGGTTTCCCTGCTACAAAACAGCCATTATATTGCTCTCCAGCACACAATCCATGAGGCTCCAAAGAGAGATGTGTATTCATATATCCATCCAACTCCTCATGCTTCACTCCAGAACAGTTTCTATTACTTACAACAGAACTTGAAATATTCATGGAGTATAAATAAAAAGTGTTTTCTAATTCCTCTGCTCCCTCAGTTGCTTTATTGTGGCCACTGGAGGTAACTTGCCACAAAGGTCTCTCTTGATTCTTCTGGTTAGTCTCAATTATGGCATCAACATTGTAGAAGTCTAAAAATACAAACAAACAAAGAAACAAACTAACAAATAAAATAACTTTCTATGAATAATTTTTAAGAGCTTCTAATGGGACTCTCATGTTTATGAAAAAACAATTTCTAGCCTACTAACACATACTGTTATTAAAATCATAGTATTAGCTTATAAATTTTAGTTTACTCCTTTAATTTAACACACTGAAATACACTGATAAGTTTCCTAGTATTACGGTATTAGTAAAGTATTGCTTCATTTTATTTTCGTGAAAAAGTATTTTGTTAAAATATCTACCAATTGATAGATATAGTTTTCCACTCAGAGAATGGTTACATTTTTTACAAGGTTCAAGTCAAATGTATACTTTAATATATGATAGTGATGAGCTTTTCTTTATGCCATTCTTTTATTCTGGTCTAAAAGGCAATAATTTCTAGGACATCCTCTTTTCAGATTATGAGCAAACTCTGATAGGCTACTTCCTAGCCTGAAGCTTCCATTATGGCCACTAATTTGCATCTTGTATGCTTAGAGTTATTACAAATGACAACAGACTGTGCATATTTCAAACCTGAAATTTCTTCCTTTCTACTTCCACCCAAAACATTCCAGTTTGAGGGCTCAATTGAACAACATGTCCTGGTCTTTTCAGAACCAAAATAAATGCAAGTAAACTCCTGCTTACCACTCTGGAAAAACATGTATGCTGTACATCTCTAAAATATGTGGCTACTTGTGATAATGATAAGCCCTAACATTTGCCTCCACTTCCACCCAAAACATTCCAGTTTGAGGGCTCAATTGAACAACATGTCCTGTTCTTTTCAGAACCAAAATAAATGCAAGTAAACTCCTGTTTACCACTCTGGAAAAACATGTATGCTGTACATCTCTAAAATATGTGGCTACTTGTGATAATGATAAGCCCTAACATTTGCCTCCAAAGTGGTGATACACGCACCAGCTTCTAGTAATTCATCAATTCTCAAGGATGTTGGCACATTTCAGAGACTTGACTTCTCTTAGTTTTATAAAAAGTAGCTTCTACAATTCCTCATTATCTTTGTTGCTTTAGAATGAGAGAAGAAAAATTAAACAAGTGCTACATTTAAACTATAACCCTCATCCAAAAAAAAAAGAAGAAGAAGAAGCTTGAGTTCTTCAACTTGAAAACTTGTCTCTTGGGGCTGGAGAGATGGCTCACTAGTTAAGAGCACTGACTGCTTTTCTGAAAGTCCTGAGTGTAAATCCCAGAAACCACATGGTGACTCACAACCACCTATAATCAGATACAATGCCCTCTTCTAGGCTGTCTGAAGTGTACTTCCATATAATAAATAAAAAAAAATTGTTAAGGTCTGTCTTGTGCCCACTTATGATCGATTTTGGAGAAGGTACCATGAGGCGCTGAGAAAAAGGTATATTCTTTTGCTTTAGGATGAAATGTTCTCTATATATCTGTTAAATCTAATTGGTCCAAAGCTTCAATTAGTTTCACTGTGTCCCTGTTTAGTTTCTGCTTTCCTGATCGATCCATTGAGGAGAGTGGAGTGTTGAAGTCACCCACAATTATTGTGTTAGGTGCAATGTGTGCTTTGAGCTTTAGTAAAGATTATTTTATAAATGAGGGTGCCCTTGCATTTGGAACATAGGTGTTCAGGGTTGAGAGTTCTTCTTGATCCAGCATTGTAGGGGAGTACCAGGACAGAGAAAGGGAGAGAGGTGATTGGAGAATAGGTGAAGATAAGAGGGCTTATGGGACATATGGGGAGTGGGGAACAAGGAAAGGGGAAAGCATTTGGAATGTAAACAGAGAATTTAGGGGGGAAAAAGCCCAGCACTTGGGAGGCAGAGGCAGGTGAATTTCTGGCTTTCAGGCCAGCCTGGAAACCCTGCCTCAAAAAACCAAAAAAGAAAGAAAAGAAAGGAAAGAAAGAAAGAAAGACCCATCTCACTTCTCCTTGTAACAAAAAAGCTCTTGATTTCTTTCTCAATTAAAAACACCCCTTCCTATGGGTTCTCCTTATGACTTCTTACACCATAGCTCACAGCCTAACTTCTAAATTTGTTTCTGTATTATCTCATCAACTTCGTAATTGAAATACTCTATGACCTTAAACACCTCTGTTACTTATTATCCTCTGGTTCAACATTACATATACTTGTTTGTGACTCCTCAGTATAAATAAACTTATTTGTCTTTGTTGAAATTAATTCCATGAAGTAAGGACATTACTTTTACATTTTTTTCTTTCCAAGACAGGGTTTCACTGCATAGCCCTGGCTGTCCTGGAACTCACTCTGTAGACCAGGCTGGCCTTGAACTCAGAAATCTACCTGCCTCTGCCTCCCAAGTACTTGGATTAAGGCTATGTGCCACCACCACCTGGCTACTTTTACATTTTTACTTACATAAAATATATATAAGAACCAGCACTTGCAATCTGCGTCATTAGAATGTGCTAAAACAAAATCAAGCACATGAAATATGTCTGAAAACAAAATCCCCATGAGCCTGGAGTGCAAGTGGCAATTGAAACTATGAAAAAGAAGAAGTACCAGAAAAAACATCAAATTACAGAAGTCAGAGGTTAGATGGGGGGCTGGGGGAGGGTCTAAACTATTTCATCAAATTGAAATACAGGAACATATGCAAGAGAACTGTCCATGCAGACTACATAACAAACACGTTTGAGCCCTCAGATATGGAACTGGGGGATAAACTGAAGATATGGCCAACTTTTGTTATACAAGGTCTCCCATCCACATGGACCAACAACCAACCTGGCAGAGTCTTGTTTGCAGGTTCTTCTGCTGTCCATGGCTCCTCTCCCTCTTCCAATTTGAAGATCAACTCAGGTTTAGGGATGCATTGCCCTGTTAATAGGAAATAATATAGGACTTGGAAACATTTTGCTAATAAGGTTCTTTGAAGAAAGACAAATCCAGGTTTTAAGATCTAGGCAACAAAAATACAAATGTGGACCTTTCACTAGAGAGCAGTGAATAATCATACAGAGGCTAGAACATTAGCCCTCAACCTTACAAGTGCCCATATATTTACTGCATGGAAGTTGCTTGCTCCTGAGTCTTACCCAGTGACAGCAGGCTACTATATGTCTCCAGCATCACATTCCTGTATAGCATCTTCTGAGCATTATTGAGATTTTGCCACTCTTCCCAGGTGAACTTCACAGTGACATCCTCAAGTGACACCAACGCCTGTAACAGCACATTTCTCCTCAATCAATTTATTCTAAGCTTGTAAAAAGGAAACTGAAGACAAGCTTCTCTTAAGGGGTGGAAGGCTCTCATGTGTATTATACATTATAATATACCTTGTTTACGTAGTATAAAAAAGGTAAATAAAAAAATCCTGAAGCAATTAATTAATTATTTGCAACCTGATAATATTAAAATTAAAGCCTTCACTGTTGGTGTAAGAGAACCCAGACTACTCGGGTAATCAGGCCTTAATCAAATAGGACTGCATGTCAACATAAACATACCCTCGCCTCGCTCTAGCTCCTAGGAGTTTGAGGCAGCCTGACTAATGTCATGTTGTATGGGTTGTGCAATAATAATTCCCATTCTCTTGTGTATATGAATTATCTTTAATATAAATAACATCTGTGAATTAATCCAGTGGCTGTATTACTTTACTTTATGCTATTTCTCAATAATCACACAGAAAAATCAGTATTTCTTTAAATCTGCACCTTAATCGCTGATGTGCCACTATTCTCTATTCTGTCCAGCCATTGGGTGGTCATCATTTATTGTCAGGCAGAGAATAAATGGTAAGAATTGTTTACAGAAACTTGACACAGGACATTCTTAGTATAAGCATTTTTGTGCTGTGTCATGATTGAAACAAGATATGAGGGCAGAGAAATCTGCATTTGAATTGCACAAGGGTAAACTTGACACAGTGTACAGAAACATTATGTCTACATTTCCCCCTTTTGTCTAATAAAAGGCTCTTTTGTTACAATAATAAACAACACACAACAGGAACCATGATGAAACAATTATAAAAATATTAGGTAAGAGTTGCATTAAAAAGTCTGGCCTATTTGCATTTGTAAACTCATAAAGTATGTTATTTCATCCCTTAAAAGATGATAAAGACTTAAATAACCCAAAATATTATCAGCGGAGGCTGAAAAAGAGTTGGCTCTGACAGAGAAGAAACTACAGAACACACATCTAGATCATTACCCACAGATCACCTACATCCTGGCTGTCTTCCCTTCTACTCATTCTCCCACAGGAATTCTTACACAGAGAGAAGATTTTAATCTTAGGATAGATATTTTTAGTATACAAACAGAGTAAAAAATTAAAAACCTATATAGAAAAGGTTTCTAAATTGATTCTAAAGGGAAAATTGTGACTTTGTCAACTCTCTGGAATGGATCCACCTGAATTATGGCAACTTTTACCAATGTTGAGACTGCCTTACTATGCTCACAAGATGAACTTTGGCAAAGAGCCTGCAATAATTTTTAGAAGAAATTAAGAACAAATACCAAAAAAGCAAGTGGCTTCAATTCGTAAAAAAAATAAAATAAAATAAAATAAAAACAAAAAACAAAACAAAATAACTAATTGGATTTTCGCTTGTATAATAAAAATGATTCCAATTTCTGGAGCACTTACAGTTTACACTGATGCAAATAATTCAGGAAAGACAGGATATAAGTCAGAAGATATAAGTAAAGTGGTTAAAAAATCCTTGTGAATCAGGATAAAATCAGAATCGTATAAAATACTTATGAAATAATAAAATTTTCAAGAATCTCTTAATATAGTAACTAACTCTAAATATGCAAAAATGTTGTTTTCCATATAGAAACTGCAGAAGTTATTAAGGATGATTCCAAAATGACTTCTCTGTTTATTCAACAAGTGGGCTGATTCTGCCATTATGCGTTTATTAGAAATAATGGCATGTGGAGAAAGAGGAACAGTCCTCCACTGCTGGTGGGATTGCGAGCTGGTACAACCACTCTGGAAATCAGTCTGGCGGTTCCTCAGAAAACTTGGCATGACACTTCTGGAGGACCCTGTCATAGCACTCCTGGACATATACCCAGAGGATTCCCTGGCATGCAATAAGGACATATGCTCCACTATGTTCACAGCAGCCTTATTTATAATAGCCAGAAGATGGAAAGAACCCAGATGTCCCTCAACGGAGGAATGGATACAGAAAATGTGGTATATTTACACAATGGAATACTACTCAGCTATTAAAAACAATGAACTCATGAAATTCTTAGGCAAATGGTTGGAACTGGAAAATATCATCCTAACTGAAGTAACCCAATCACAAAAGAACACACATGGAATGCAGTCACTGATAAGAGGATATTAGCCCAAAACCTCTGAATACACAAGATGCAATTCACATATCAAATCATTACCAAGAAGAAGGAAGGAGAAGGCCCTGGTCCTGGAAAGGTTTCTGGAACTGGACAAGAATGGAAAAGCCCATGGTTACAAATGGCATCCAATGTCAGGCACAGAATCCAAGATTAGACGAAAGATTCACGTATTAGAAAAAGGCCCAAGTGGAAAGGCAGGAAACAAGCACTTTCCAGAGCTGGATGCAGTTTCCCAGCCAGGGAGGAGGATAAATCCCTTTAAGAGAGAACAAGCAGAGGCCTGTGAGCAGAGGACATCGAGGGGGAAGCCTGAACCTCAGGCATGCCCCATAGGCATCCAGAGACAGGGCCAATTGGCTCAGATCAAAGCTGGGACCTGCAGTTATGAGGCTCAACTCTCACAAAAGGACAAACAGTGGCTCAGTCCCGAACCTGCAAATTCAGCCTACGAGACCAAGCCAGTGGAAAGGAGCTAGCTGACAGAGACATGTGCTGGCCTGAGGAGCCTGCAGACACAGAGAAAAGCAAAAACAACATTTTCCCAGAGCTGCGGTGGACCTGAAAAGCCCTAAGCCTCTGAAGTGTAAGGCATTAAGTTTGAAAACTATAAAATAGAAAAGTAGAAAAAAACATATATAGGTGAATGAACCTGTATTGTTAATCACTATATCATAAAATTGAAAGAACTTGGCCTACAGAGATTGCTCAGCACTCAAGACAACTGCCTGCTCTTCCCGAGGTCCTGAGTTCCATTCCCAGAATCCACACAGTAGCTCACAATCATCTATAAAAGGAACTAATGCTGTCTTCTGGCATGCACACAGAGCACTCCTATAATTTAAATCATTAAATATTTCTTAAATTGCAGGAACTTATTGTGTAGCGACTGATTCTTGTATTTACATATCTAGAATAATTTCAACAGGAAATTTCATATGTCTGTTGGTATTCCTTACAAATTAAAAGCATGTACTCTGACATTTCATTATGTCTTTGATGCATACAAACAACTGCTCTATGTTTATTTGTAAGACATACTGATTCCAAAATCATAGTGCAATGTAAAGAAGTCAAAGCACAAGAAGTATGTAAACTGAGTAGATCTGGATTTCGAAATCCATCCCCTAGAAAAACTAAAAAGGCTTGTAGGGTACATAGAGGACATAAAAGAGACTAAGACAGACACGGGGGTGTTTCCAGACATAACAGAAAGGAAAAAACACACAGCATACAAAAACTGGAAAATACTTGTGAAATTCATATTTCACAGGTAAACACTCTCCAATATGAAATAAGGTTAAACAACTTACTCATGAATAAGGCATGGATTTAAAAAAAACTCTATAAGTAAAAGTTTTAGAATATTTTGTCCTGGATATCTGGCATAGTGGCTCAACAGCTGAAGATGCTTACCACCAATTTGATACACTAAGTTCTATCCTTGGGACTCACATGCTCTGCTGATTTGTACTCACATAGGAATGTGTGCTTGAACACACACACACACACACACACACACACACACACACAAAGAATATTTTGAACTGAATTTTTAAAAATTAATAAGATAAAAAATTGTAGAACACAGCATAAAGTGCTAGAAGAGGGAAGCTGACGCCATGGAATCAAGAACTAGAAGAATAAGCTGACTTTGCTTGGACCTGTGCAGAGAAGAAAAACAAAAACAAACTGAAAACAACAATAGAATAAGAAAATGATAAGATTCAAAGAATAAATCAATGAAATTCAAATTTAAAAGTTAGTAATACAGAGTACACACACACACACGTACACACACACACACACACACATTCTCACAACCCACATACTCTGCTCAGCAGTTAAGGGTCAGAAATATTCTGTTCCTGAGTTCTATTCCCAGGCAGAAATCAAAGGAATTGGGACATAGGCTACAAAGAAAGGACTAAGGTAGATCTTAACAACAAAATCTTGTTATTATTAAAGATGAAACAGAATAATCATCAAAGCAAACCATTATGTTGACCATCCACCCAAAATAAAACCCCATATATACTCATAGGTCTATAAATAATAAACCAATATCAAAATAAGAGTTAAGGATTGACTCAATATTCAAAAATTAAATACTATCCTTTGAAATAAGCTTTGAGCTATTAATATACTAATAAGTGTATTCATGAACAACACTGACACGAGCTTGAGAGAAACACTGAACAGTGACTTCTGAGAGTGGGCCAGAAGGCCTGGGCAATTCCTCCATCATTGGTGGACACTGGGCTTAAACCTTGCCCTTAGCACATGGTTTGGTCAGTGAGCAAACATGGCAAAGTTACCATCTGGGATACTCACAGACAAGGCTTCCAGAAGTCACACACCATCATCAGGAAGCCATGGGTTGGCGAGATGGCTCAGTGGTTTAGAACACTGACTGCTCTTCTGAAGGTCCTGAGTTCAAATCCCAGCAACCACATGATGGCTCACAACCATCTGAAATGAGAACTGGCACCCTGTCTAAAGACAGTTACAGTGTCCTTGCATAAAATAAAAAACAAATCTTAAAAAAAAAAAAAAGGAAGCCAAGCACTGGGTAGGAAATTCAACTATAATGAGACAACTTTGGTAAAGCACATGGAAAATCCCTAAGAAAGAACCCTTTTTCCTAGGCCCATGGAACCTTCTGTCACAGACCACTGCAGCAACCTTGAGCTCTTGGATATCACCCTGCTCTGCTTTCAATGACCTACTCCAACCACTAGATCACTGTAGAGACGCCAACCAGCAAAGAATCCCTAACACAGATCCAGAGATCATGAACTATGTTAAGTTGTCACATTTTCAGGATGGCACTGATCCAAGGTTTGAATATGAATGATCCTCTGCAGAGTCAAGACTGAGATGCTTGGTTCCAAGCTGGTGGCACTATTTTTAGAAGTGAGGAAAACTTCAGGAATTTGCAACCAGTTAGAGGAAATAGATCACCACACCATATCCTTGTGCATTATATTCACTAGCCCTTTCTGAATCTTTCTCTCTGCTTGCTCTCTACAATCAGAAGACAAAAATGAGAAAGGATGCTAAAATTTCAAGTATCAATTAGGGAAAATAAATAAACAGGTAGGATTTGCTGAGCAGGAAATATAATTGCTTCCCTGCAAGGATTCAACAGAGTGTTTAGTAAAAGGACACAAGCTCCAAAACATGTTCTCCTTACTGAGGGAAGTGGGATTGACCTAGTTAGACTCCATGAAACAAGGCAGCTGATGTGGGAGACTGCTGGGTAATGGATTTTGGTGAACTCTAAGTATGTAGTTTTTAAAGAATTTACTCCGGCACCCTTTCCTGTACTAAAGGCCACAATTAGAAAAAAGAAAGATCAGGAAGGAGGAGGGGGGCAGAAAAGGGACAGTGCAGGGTGTAGTAGGTAATAGGGGATGCTTAAGGGTGTGGTTCAGTAACAGGGAAACGCTTTATGCTTGTGAGACCCTTCGCTGGAGTCCCAACAAGCACGAACACACAGAGGAAATGGAACGGAGGCCTCTGAGTATTAGGCTGACATAAGTGAAAGAAGATGGCCAAGTGCAAACGTAGGCATTTGCTAGAGAAAGAGAATATCAACTAAGAGACTTGCAAGAGCCAGAAAGCAGAATGAAGATACATGGAGCATGGACCTGGACTAGGCTTTTAACAAAGAACTGGCACAGGTGCCTAATGGGAATAAATGACCAAATCAGTGTGCACAGGGCACGCCCATCCCAGCACCTTGCCTTCTACAAGTGTCCACCATGTATGCCCTTGCCAGCCTCTTCATTATGCACTGGATGTGTATGGAGGGCAGGAGTACCAGGTACTAAGAACCAACTTAATCATGATTTCATCCAGTTCCTTAAGGGGCAAAGCCCCATGGTGGAAATGATGGTTGCCAAAAAATTTGAAATATGGGAGAAATTAATAATTTGTAGCAATAAGGAAAACTATAATTTATTAAATGTTGCTGTATTACTACTAATAGGAATTAAAGTATACTTCTCTCTGTAAATTTAGGCAGATCTTACTGATGGTCAGATTATGAATACAAACAAAATAACAACATATCTTAAAGTAGGGAATAAATAACTCATCACATAGTCATTCATGATGTTTGTAAGTTCCTGGGTTTGCTTTTACCCTTGGAAACACGAAGAGGATACTGGGATACACTTGAGAGGAGAATCATATAGAGTCCTGAGAGTGAGAGGATATTCATGGCTTGGTCCTAGATTCTCACTCAAAACACAGTGCAATTAGCTGAAGAAGAAAAGAAGGAGGAGGAGGAGGAGGAGGAGGAAGGAGGAGGGAGGAGGAGGAGGAGGAGGAGGAGGAGGAGGAGGAGGAGGAGGAGAACAACAACAACAACAACAACAGCAACAACAACATAAGAAAACAGTCCCTGGGGCTAGAGAAATAGCTCAATGATAAAGAGCATGGCTGCTCTTCCAAAGGACACATGTTCAATTCCCAGCACCCCTAGTTGGTCACAACTCTCTGTAACTGTAGTTCCTGGGGATCTGGCACCCTCACATAGACATACATACAGTCAAAACACCAATTCAAGTAAAATAAATTAAAAAAAAAGAAACAAAAAAGACCCATCTACAAAAGAGTGCAACAAAGACACATTGACAATGAACCCATAATACATTCACAGTCATTACTCATGGCTCAGTTAACAAAAACACACACCTATAATTAATATGCAATTGGGTAACAATTAACATTCGCTTTTAAAGATACTAATTAAACCAGAGTCATTATATTTTCTCACCATAAACACTAAAATCACCTGTTAGATGAAATATTCAATTAATGCACACAAAGGTCTCCAAATAAGTACTTCCTCTATACTATGTCTTCTATTATACAGTTCATTTTCATGGGAAACGTGCAGATTAAAAGGGTTTTTTGCCCATGCTTATACAGGAAAACAATTTAAGTAATGCACATTTCATATAGGACATCATTACAGTAATGTTTCCAAATGGGACATCTACTCTTTTGTAGATGGGTCTTTTTTGTTTCTTTTTTTTTAATTTATTTTACTTGAATTGGTGTTTTGACTGCATGTATGTCTATGTGAGGGTGCCACATCCCCAGGAACTACAGTTACAGGGGCTTATCCAAACCCTTGTTTAGTTCCCATAAATAAGATGGACTTTGCCATTAGATTAATTTGACAAAGAGGAACTCAGCAAATATGAAGATAACCTAAAATTGAAAAGAATTTCTTGACTGGCATTTACCTACTGGACACAGTTATGTTGTGAAGAACCTTGGTGCCACCTTGATGGAAATAGAGCCTTGAAAAGAATCAGGAGCAACCACTGGACGTCAGACTGAAGCCCCAGAAGTTATCAGCCTCAATGATCAGTGCAATCTGATTTCTTCATTTTACAACAGGGACAGACTCCTATTATTTTCTTTCCTACCTTATGAATTTTGGTTAACAGAATGCTAGCATTAAGCAAGACACTTCTGTTTTATACCTTCAAGGTCACAAAATGTATAGACTGTATTGATAGCAAGTGTAGGATGCTCAGGAAAAGGTATTTGGAAAGTGTTTGAAATGTGAGCACCTTGATGCTTGGGAAAGCATTTGCAGATCACACTCAGGTGCTGGGTTTCAACATAAAACTTAAAAACACACAAACCTGAAGACATTACATGGTAACTAAAAGCCAGTATTAGAAAGTAATCAAACATTGATTTTCCTTAACTGTGCAAAGTAATTAAAAGTAGTATGTCCCTGGAACCCACATATTATGCTAGCCTCAGCAAGTCTCTTAATTCCTTCAGAGCAATTTTTTCATCTTTCTAATGAAGCTGAGGTACATGTGTAAACCACCAGATCCACTGCCAGGACAGAGAAGCCACCACCTGTTTCCACATGAAAATTCTGTTAATAGTGTTGTTCTAAAAAAAAAAAGCTCACATGAGGCTACAGAGATACTCAGCAGATAGCAGCAACAGCTGTTCTTCCAGAGGACCAAGGTCCAATTGCCAGAACCTCAGAGACATCTGCAGCAGACAAGTTAATCCAGTTCCACCTTTAACTCTTGAGCTTGCTTATTGTGCAGACAGGCTGTCTCTACCCAGGCTACCTGGATAGCAAGGGAAGATTGTGAAGAACTGCTTTTGTGTTGCAGACCCCACCTAGGGAGTCTTTGACCAAAACAACATTTTTAGCTCATCCGTGTGTGATTCAAAAGGCAGTAGGTACTTTTTACTCAGAGAGACAATAGATACTTTTGACAAGGAGAGACACTCTGAGTAATGAGTTAGTTCATCAGGCTGGGCCTAAAGGCTGCAGCCAGTTAGTTCACCAGGCTGAGGGCTAGAGGCTGGAGCTGATTCAGCTGATCGCCCAGGGCCTAGGGTGGCCCCAGGCTGAGGCTAGGGACTACAGGGAACTGATGGGGGGAGCCTGGGGTGGGGGTGGGGGGCTATGGCAGCCCCAAGCTTGGCACAGAGAAGAATGCAACAGACAGACCAGGCAGAATTTTCCCAGGCTCTCTGTTTGGGATTTCTGGGTCACGCTAGTGAAAATTCCCAGTTTTGTAGTTTGGTCTCAAATTGATGGTCTTTCTCCACCCCAACTCCTCACCAAAACGGATGCTAAGGAGGTAACAAGATTCTTCATTACTAAGAGCTGGAATGTAGGCTCACATTCGAGGCTTCCCAGTGCTGACAATCCACAGACAGCCCTCACCCCCAAGTCACCATCTTGGACTCTCTCCTCCTTGGCAGAGCTTCTTTCTGTAACTGCTCTTTTGGACAGTTGGAATCACAGATCCAAACATTCCTAGCACAGTCTTCGGATAAAGGGACCATTAAAGCCCTGTCCAGGCCAACTGTTCTCAGTGGGAACGATGAGTATCATAGTCACCTTCCTTTCCCAGAGCTGCTGAGGTCTGCCTGCCTCCTCCAAGACCCACTTATGTTTCTGTTTCCACTGAGGTAGAGGGCACAGGTCCAGCTTCTGAAGATCCACTCTCCTCTTCTCACCCCCCCCCCCCCCGCCTTCAGAAACCTTGCAGGAAACTCACAGCTCAGGTGAAGGCATCAGCACAGACCCAGGAAGCGACTTTCTAAGCAGTAGTTGCCAAGAGAGCTCAGGACAGACAAGCCCATCAGCCAAATGTCAGAGCTGTTTACCTGAACCTGTGTGGGCGTGCCTCGTATGTTAAGGACTACATTACCCAGGAGCCTCTGGAAACTATGGTAAGTAAAAAAAGGACATTTTCACCAAGGTCCACTATTGGGAATTATCAGGAATAGTGGACTTCATGGTTCAGAACAGGTGCCTATCTAATAACTGCAATGTGAAATTCCTTCACCTTTCTCTCATGTGAACCCCCAAGTGTCCCAAGTAGTATTGAACCTGAGAAGGAGCTCCTGTGTGTTCATCCTATAATCAGACCAAATATCACTGTGGGCTACATGGAGCCATAGAAAATCTCTGTGATATCTGTTGTAGGGTAGTCACCAGTCTGGTTACAGCACACAGTAATTTTCAAGTTCTTTTTGAAATAGAACTGAAAGGTCAATTCACCAATGAAATGGGGTTAAAAAGAGAGAATAGGGGTTAAAGGAGTGTGGCTCTGTGGTGTGGGGGAAGGGGTGCCCAGGTGGGCCCTTGTTCAAGCACCTCTTCCCCCTGAGGGACCACACGCACACAGGCATGATATAGAATAGAGTTTATTCAGGGCAGAGGTTGGGATTTAGAGGCCAGCCATGACCACATGGAGAGACGGGGGAGGGGAGGAGAGCCCAAGGGGCAGAGAGGTGAGGGTGGGATGAAAGAGAGCAATGAGAGAGAGAGGGGATGAGGGACAAGTAGCCCCTTTTATAGTGGGCCAGGTCTATGGGGCAGGGCATACTGGCTGTTGCCAGGTAAATGTAGGGTGGAGCTTAGACAGAATACTACCAAGAACCAACCATTTTGGATCTCCATTTTAATAGGAGGAAGCCACAAGAAACTATGTGGATTGACAAGAGACAAAAGTTATGTTGCATGTTGCCAATAATGTTTAGAAATAACTGGAATTTGAAATGAAAACAAATTACTTACTAAAATCGAAATGATATTTTTAAATCGTCAATTGAATAAAAAAAAATTCAAACTGAGTGTGGCACATGCCTTTAATCCCAGCACTCCAGAGGCAGAAACAGGCGTTTGAAGCCAGCCTGGTAAACAGAGTGAATGCCAGGACAGACAGAACTAAACAGAAAAACCCGTCTCAAAGAGGGGGGTCAGTAGGGAAGAGGTGGGAGGCATACTCAGGAGTCAAACAAAATCTAAACATATTAAAACAGTCCCTGCCCAGAGTTGATGATACATTACGCATTATTAAGATGAAATTTTCACTATAAACTAAATATTCACTATAATCTAAATGGAAATGTTTCCATTTGTAGAGTGAAAGACCCAAGGGCCTCACACTTACAGGGGATCCGCTTGTCTTCAACCTCTCAAGTGCTGGGATTAAAGGTGTGCACCACCAGGCCTGGCCCTTAATAACTTACTCCTAACAAATAAAGTAATGAAGTGTCATTTTGAGGACTGTCTTATAAAGAAACTGTACCTGTAGCCTCTATTTGTGCATTCTTTCTTCCTCTTCGTTTATTATTTGGCCAGAAGGGAACCAAATGCCATTTGCAGGTTGGGCTGCAGAAGGAGCCATGGGAATAATCTTGGAAACCAGGATACAGCTCAAGTGGAACTTGAGATGACTGTAGGCCTGAATATGATGTTAATAAAATGGTAATTAAGTTTTATTTTTATCTGTTTGCTTGAGACAGGGTCTCTCTACATAGCCCTGGCTATCCTAAAACTCACTGAATGTATCAAACTGGTTTTAACGCCACAGAGATCTGCCAACCTCTGCCTCCTGAGTGTTGGATTAAAGGTGTGTACCACCATGCATGTTCTGGAGGTAGCTGAACTGTAGGTTAAAGAAGCTCTTGAATAAATTGCATATAAAAATAATAATTTGAATTTTGTATAATCTTTAAAAAAAAATCCTTTTATTGCCAGGCACAACTAGCAGACCTCTGAGTTCAAGGCCAGCCTGATATACACAGTGAGTTCTAGTACTACTCAGAGCTGCACAGAGAAATCTTATTTCCAAAAAATTAATAAAATGAAAATCCATTTATGATACTAATATATTTTCAGGAACTGAACTACCCTGTTGTTCGATAATAATTGTCTATTGAACTCCAAGTTCATACTGTGGGTCCAAACTGCATTTCTATGATCATTCCTCTGGAAATAATACCCAGAGTGGCATTCACTTTAGAGAATGAGGCAGGGGTGCCCTCTTGTGACAAACCTGTTGCATACATTTGTAAATACATAGCTTTCAGTAGCATGTGAAACCATCTGATATCAAATCACTTTACAAACATGGAATGTCCAATGACACCCTTCACAATAGCCACAAACAGCATAAAGTATCTTGGGGTGCCTCTAACCAAACAACGGAAAGATCTATACGACAAGAACTTCAGATCTCTGAAGAAGGAAATCCAAGAGGACCTCAGAAAATGGAAAAACCTTCCATGCTAGTGGAATGGCAGGATTAATATAGTTAAAATGAACATCTTGCCAAAAGCAATCTACAGATTCAATGCAATCCCCATC
Organism: Apodemus sylvaticus; assembly: GCF_947179515.1. NCBI lineage: Eukaryota > Metazoa > Chordata > Mammalia > Rodentia > Muridae > Apodemus > Apodemus sylvaticus. Next base: position 113,545,929 of record NC_067478.1, on the reverse strand, counting down.
AAAATTCCTACTCAGTCCTTCATAGAGTTAGAAAGAGAAATTTTCCAATTCATCTGGAATAACAACAACAACAACAACAACAAAAACCCAGGATAGTTAAAACTATTCTCAACAGTAACAGAACTTCTGGGGGAATAAGTATTCCAGAACTCAAACATTACTACAGAGCAATAGTGATAAAAACTGGATGGTACTGGTACAATGTCAGGCATGTGGATCAATGGAATAGGATTGAAGACCCAGAAATGAACCCACACACCTATGGTCACTTGATCTTTGACAAAGGAGCTGAAAACATCCAGTGAAAAAAAGATAGCCTTTTCAACAAATGGTGCTGGTTCAACTGGAGGTCAGCATGCAGAAAATGCTAATTGATCCATTCTTATCTCCTTGTACTAAGCTCAACTCCAAGTGGATCAAGGACCTCCACATAAAACCTGACACACTAAAACTAATAGGAAAGAAACTGGGGAAGACCCTTGAAAACATGGGCACAGGGAAAATTTCCTGAACAGAACACCAGTAGCTTATGGTCTAAGATCAAGAATTGACAAATGGGACCTCATAAAATTACAAAGTTTCTGTAAAGCAGAGGACACTGTCAAAAGGACAAAACGTCAACCAACAGATTGGGAAAGGATCTTCACCAACCCTAAATCCGACAGAGGACTAATATCTAATATATACAAAGAACTCAAGAAAGTAGAGCCCAGAAAACCAAATAACCCTATTAAAAATTGGGGTACGAAGCTAAACAAAGAATTTTCACATGAAGAACTTTGGATGGCTGAGAAGCACCTTAAGAAATGTTCAACATCATTAGTCATTAGGGAAATGCAAATCAAAACAACCCTGAGATTTCACCTCACAGCAGTCAGAATGGCTAAGGTTAAAAACTCAGGAGACAGTAGGTGTTGGCGAGGATGTGGAGAAAGAGGAACATTCCTCCACTGCTGGTGGGATTGCAAGATGGTACAACCACTTTGGAAAGCAACCTGGCAGTTCCTCAGAAACCTGGCCATGACACCTCCAGAGGTATGGGTATATACCCATATCCTCTGGGTATATACCACTCCTGGGCATATACCCAGAGGATTCCCCGGCATGCTATAAGGACACATGTTCCACTATATTCATAGCAGCCCTGTCTGTAATAGCCAGAAGCTGGAAAGAACCCAGGTTTCCCTCGACAGAAGAATGGATATGAAAAAATGTGGTATATTTATACAATGGAGTACTAGTCAGCCATCAGAAACAATGAATTTATGAAATTCTTAGTCAAATGGATGGAGCTGGAGAACATCATACTAAGTGAGGTAACCCAGTCTCAAAAGATCAGTCATGGTATGTACTCAGTGATAAGTGGATATTTGCCTAGAAATGTGGAATACCCAAAACATAATCCACACATCAAATGATGACCAAGAGGAACGGAGGAGTGGCCCCTGGTTCTGGAAGGATTCAGTGCAGCAGTATAGGGGAATACCAGAACAGGGTAGTGGAAAGGGGTGGATGGGGAGAATAGGGGGAGGGAAGATGGCTTACGGGACTTTCAGGGAGTGGGGAGGCAAAAAAGGGGAAATCATTTGAAATGTAAATAAAAAATAAATTGAACAAATAAAAAAAGGGAAAAAATGAATTGTCCTGCATTACTAAACCAATCCATACCAAAACTTTTAAGTAAAGGAAGGGTCAATGTCCCAGAGAGCTTGCTAGCATTAACGGCTGGTATGAATAATTCGCAGTAATATGTTCCTCCTTAATTATGCCGATAGCTGTAACAACATCTGAGTGA